>NC_041019.1:38316619-38616619 GCF_004193775.1 Glycine soja
TATTTACCCTAATAACATGTAATTTAAAGAAAATAAAATTGATAGTTGATGATTATCGTTCACATCATTCGAAAATTGATTTGCATAGGAAAAATAAAAATTTGTAATGTCATTACTCAAAATATGATTGATAAAAAATAAAAAATAAAATGTCACAATAATAGAATCTCTTCATGTCTTGTTGAACAAATATAAATTAAAGGTAAGATTTCTAATACAATAGTTATAGAAGAAAAAACATGAAACATATATAAAAGGCTTAATTTTTTCTTACCTAGAATATAGGTCAATTTCAAAAAAACTACATCATTCATTTTTTCTCCCAAAATCTGAAAAAATAATGAAAGACAAAGAGAAAGATGATTCATGTAAGAACTTTCTAATAAAAACATGATATTAATTCAAATGTTCATTCAATTTCACAAAAATTATTTAAAGAAACAATTAGACCTAAAATCAAAATATAAATATAAAAAACACTAAAAATAAAAATTTAAACAAATTTATTTTTTTATCAATGATGAATATAGATCCACATTATACCTTACTAATCTAAAAGAATTAAACTTTGATTATTAACGATGACCGATAGCACGTTCTAAGTATCATTTCATACATAAAAATGAAGAATAAAAGAAATGATATTATATCAAAACATATAATAACTTAACAATAAAATGAAGAAAAGAAAAAATAATGGGAGTGATACTTGCAAAGAAAAAAAATAATGATAAAAGACAAAGAGTAAGATGATATACCTTATCAAATATGGTCTTCAATCTCCACTTTTAAAGCCTCATAAAATGTATTGGATAAATGATTCATATAAAAACTTTCTAATAAAAATATGATATTGATTCAAATATAAATTTAATCTCACAAAAATCATTCAAAGAAACTGTTAGACCTAAAATCAAAATATAAATAACACTGAGTATAAAAATTTAAACAGATGAATTTTTATCCATTATGAATATAGATTCACCTTATATCTTGTCGATGTAAAAGAACTAAATTCTCAATTTTGACGATGATCAATAACATATTTTATTATCATTTCTCATACATAAAAATAAAAATAAAGGATAAAAGAAATGATATTATACAAAAAGAAGAAGAATCAATTTTAAAAATAATTTCATTATTAAAAGTTTTAAATAATAGTAAATTTTTATAAAGAACCGAATGGAAAAATTTTAATATATATTATTTTAAAGTATATAATATTATAAATATTTTTAGTTATTTTGTAAAATATATACTCCATTGTACCTTTTTTTTTAAAAAAAATAAAATTAAGCATAGTCAAATATTATTTAATTTACTATTAATGTAAAAATTAGTATTTAAAATAGTATCAAAATTATATAATTAGGGTTAATACAATTAAATGACTTTGGATGAACTTAATTGAAAATTATATTTCACAAATAAGTTAACTTAGAGTTTAAATTTATTTATTTTACATAAATTCAATCTTGAAACTCATTCATGTGTATACAAGAGTTTCCTATTAATCTTGTTTAATATGATTTAATAATATTTTAATTCATGTAACCATTAAATCTTATTATTATTTATTGTGTAACTTCAATGTGATATTAAAATAATTTAAAATATAATTCAGACTTAAAATTAAACAAAGAGAAAAGCACATGACTTAAGTGAGAAACTTACTTTTATAATAACTAAAAACGGGAATTGATTACAATAACAAATATTCTTATACAATATCAGACTATATCGTAAAATCTCAACACAATGGTATCATAATCTCAACAACAATAAATGTTTTGTCAATGTCAAAATGGATTATGCAGGTTTTGTTTCTCCATTGTCATGGAAAAATATATCCACTGTTCCTATGTTTTCTAATTAAAAGTGTATATTAGTTTATTAATATTAATATATCATTGCATTTTTGTTTGTTTATCATCCAGTCACACTTTAGTACCCATATCTCTGCTAACTGTTTGCCAAATATTCAAAATGCGTTCACCAAAGAAAAATGTGGACACTGGACATGGTGTTAATGACCTTGACAAACTTAGAATGTTGGTAATGCTAATTTAAATTTTGTGAGAACTGATTCAGTTATGATTTTATTTTTTGGGGAGAAGTGTCAAAGTGACTTTTTCACCATATTAAGTTGCGCTCAATCACCGTTTTCTTATTTGATATTGAAGTAAGTCATTCATATTTTTAAACTTGATATTGATGAAGTTGACAAGTGGTAAATATGATTATGGAAAGAAATCTCCGTCTGCAATCTTATTATATTTTATTGCACTCAAATGTATTATTTTTAATTTTTTTAAATAATTTTAAGATGTTTAAATGAAAAATCATCTTAAAATATCTACTTTCTAATAAGATCTTCTCAACAAACTGTCTCAGCCAATTTATTTTAAATTATAAAAAACATTCGAAAAAATCATCTTAAAATTCTTAATTTTTTTAATTTTAAAAAAGCATTATAAAATGATTTTCACTAGAAATCGACTTAAGATGTTATTATTGTAAGATGGTTAGTTGTCTTAAAATCATTTTAGAATCATAACTCTTCTAAGATAATTTTTCAAGAATTATCTAAAAAGTTTTAACTGTGTATCTGTGGATGTGTCAAAGAACCATGGTCAAAAACTCATTTTCCAAGTAGTAATGAAAACAAGTTAATTCTATTTCCTCTTCAATTTTAACTTATGTTTATATGATAAACATTTCCAACAAATGTTTAATTAAGTTCTTTATTCTATCGTATTCTTTATCTAATAACGGTACTCCTGTCTTACATCTCAACCAAAAAGCATATATAATGTAATATTCGGTTTTGAATT
Source organism: Glycine soja (assembly GCF_004193775.1). Lineage (NCBI taxonomy): Eukaryota > Viridiplantae > Streptophyta > Magnoliopsida > Fabales > Fabaceae > Glycine > Glycine soja. Next base: position 38,319,457 of record NC_041019.1, read on the forward strand.
TTATTGTTGGTAATCAAAGTAATCAGTTTACATTAGAATAATTTCACAAAACAAGATATTGAGTTTTTGTTGCTATCATTTTATATTTATTTATATATATAAAAACAATTTTTTTAAAATATTTAGTATTATGTTAAACATGATTATATTATTAATGAAAAATTTAATTAATTATATTTTTAATTGAGTTAATTTTATCTTAAAAATTAAGTATATTAAAATTTATTATAATTTTTTGTTCATTCTAATAATAATGGTGATGCAATATCTTTTGATAAATAAATATACATAAATAAAATTATCCATTTTAAATATTTTTAGTAGTGAAACAAATATATAAATATTAAAATTTAAAAATAATATTAAATATTATATTTTTAACGAACACATGTTCTCTTTAAGCTTATTAAGTATGTTGAATTTTACTATAATTTATTTTTTCTTCAAGTAATAATATTAATGCAAACAAATTTAAAACATAGAAGTTAAAGAATAATAAAAATATAAAAAAAATTTATATATATATGGTTATTGATTATTTTTTTTAAAAAATTATATATATTTATATAAAGTATAATATTTATTTAAATTTGAGTGTACATTTATGATAAAAAATTTAAATATTTTTTAAATTTGTTGAAATAATATGAATTCTATTAAATAGATATGGTTATTGATTATTTTTAAAACTATAATTTTACTTATTTTTTATATATTAATTTTTTGTATGATATTTTTCAAGTTTTGAAGCTTGAATTAATTAATCTTATTATGACGTAATATAAATTGAATAATTTTGATTAAATAATAATAATAATAGTAATAATTATTATTATTATTATTATTAATTATTTTCCTTTAGTTTTAGTTTTACTTTCATTGCTTACTAAAATTTCAAAAGTTATTTATAAAAATAATTATATGTTTCAAACTTTGAATATCATTCTTCAAATATTTATTAACTTGTAATAATAATTATATTAGTACATACGTTAGCTATTTTAAATTAATGATATTTAATTGTTGTTTATTATCTTTTATGTTCTAAATGTATAAGGATATTAAGTTATAGTTTTTTATGATTGACTTTTATAAATAATTGATGTATTATTATTATTATTATTATTATTATTATTATTATTATTATTATTATTTATCAATTTAATTATTTAAATTATTTATTGTAAGTTTTAGTATATATTTTAAAATTAAAAAAATTATTATTAAATTGATTGCATTAATGATAATTATTAAATTATTTATACTAATAACATGTAATTTAAAGAAAATAAAATTGATAGTTGATAATTATTGTCCATATCATTCGACAATTGATATATGTAAGAAAAATAAAAATTTGTAATGTCATTACTCAAAATATGATTGATAAAAAAATAAAAAATAAAATGTCACAATAATAGAATCTCTTCATGTCTTGCTGAACAAATATAAATTAAAAGTAAGATTTCTAATACAATAGTTATAGAAGAAAAAACATGAAACATATATAAAAGGCTTAATTTTTTTCTTACCTAGAATATAGGTCAATTTCAAAAAACTACCTCATTTATTTTTTCTCCCCAAATATCTAAAAAAAAATTATGTTTCATTTTAATACCCATCGTCAAACGACATACGTTAAGTGATAATGTAACCAACGGAGTTATCATGTTATCACCTTATTCCTTTTCTCCAACCACACCACCACCACCACCAACTACTCCGTAGCACCACCCTGTCGTCCAACCCCTTCTTCCTCTCATGGGTAACCACCACAACATGATGAGGCATGTGCTTATGTGATTAGTGATTAGACAGCATGATGTGATAATTTGTCTGTCATGTCACCACTTAAGTTTGATGGAGGAAGAAGATTCATTATTATTAAAAGCTTTAAATAATAGTAAATTTTTGTTCCTAACCAAGTACAAAAAAATTAATATATATATTATTTTAAAGCATATAATATTATAAATATTTTTAACTATTTTTGTAAAATATATACTTCATTGTACCTTATTTAAAAAAAAAATTAAGCATAGTCAAATATTATTTAATTTACTATTCATGTAAAAATTATTATTTAAAATAGTATCAAAATTATATAATTAGGGTTAATATAATTAAATGACTTTGGATGAACTTAGATGAAAATTATATTTCACAAATAAGTTAACTTAGAGTTCAAATTTATTTATTTATTTATTTTACATAAAATTTAATCTTAAAACTCATCCATATATATATAAAAGTTTTTTATTAATCTTGTTTAATATGACTTAATAGTATTTTAATTCATGTAATCATTAAATCTTATTATTATTTATTGTGTAACTTCAATATGATATTAAAATAATCTAAAATATAATTATTCTTTTTATCATGAACATAAAGGTTTTTTAAAAAACATAATTTAAAATTAAGAAATATATATGATTAACTTTATCATACGATAAATTTTATAACATAAAAGTGAAGCCAATAATATTTCTTATTTAATTAATACATTTATAGTTTTTTTTTAAAAAAATAGTTTATAAAAAAATTTAATATAAAAATTCTTATATTTATTTGAACTATCGGTCTTCTTTCATTCATTTACATTTATCTAATTAATTCTAATTCAAATAATTAACATTGAATATAACTATTAATAATTTTATTTTTAAATTTATATATATATATATATATAAATCTAGCTTTTATACTTTTTTCTTATTTTCATATTATATTATATTATTTCATAACTTTAAAGTCATGAATTTAATTTTTATTTTTTCAGAAATATATTTTAAAATAACTAATTACATAAATAAATAAATTTGTTCATAAATAGTAACATTAAATTAATATAAATTTTACATTTATTTTATTTAATAATTTTTCCTTTATGTCAATTCAATATGTGAAATTAAATATTACAAAATAATTTAAATTAATATTAATGTGAAAATTTATTGATTTTATTAAGATATATCAATGGCACAAAATTAGTATAGTGACATAAAATGTAGAATGTTCTTTTTCCTCTAAATCAAACTAATTTTGCTGATGTGACAACATGATATTGAGAAACTCTCCTCCCTTCAAATCACTAATCTTATTGACATGATATTAAAAACTTGCTTTTATATATTATAAATAGATTATTTGTATTAGTAAGGAGCTACTTTAGCTATATATGCACAAAAAGATAGCAACTGAGCTAGAGGCATTTTGATTCAAACTTGCAGGCTGCATGATTTGAAAAAGAAAAACAAATTCAAAAGGAAAAATGAATATATTCACAGGAGCCAACCAGACACACTATTTTAAGATGCATCTTCATCAAACCAGCTTTCATGATCCTTTTTTATCTTTTAAATATCAACAGCTTGTTTAGGCCGCTTTCAGCAATGCAAGGGAGGAGACAGGATTGAAAATGGTAATAAAAGCACCAAAAGGATTTTTTAAAAATTACAGGCAAAGCTTGATCAAGTCCAAAGTATAAACAATTAAACAATTAAACAATTAAAACATAAGCCTACTAATGTGTTACATAAGTAGTTATAAAAAGGGTACAGTGATACAAGACCAAAATGTCATCCTTTTGACTCTAAGGCTAAAAGTATCTTCTTTCTTGGTCCCTGAAATCAACAAAGCAAAATCAAAATCGAATTGGTAAATGCAGAAGGTACTAATAATTACTGTATCAAAACAAGAGCAGGATTGACTGAAGATAACTAATTAGGGATTATGAGAGTGAGGAATCCGCACTCCTTGCTGATACGTACCATTGGTATACCCATGGCCTTGAGATCCTCATCAGTCATATGATTGAGAGCAGTCATATCAACCTGAGCAAATAGCTTTCAGTCATAAATATTAAAACTCTTTAGGGTGCAATTAAAATTCAGTTATAGTATTGAATTTTGGTCTAACTCTAAGGGGTTAAATAGAGGTATGACATACTTCTTCAGCCTGAAAACTTAAGAGATACTTTTCGAGACCCAATGACTGCAAAAAATCATCCAGTGAAGCGTCAGCCTGTCAAACAAGAACCAGAATTTATACTGAATTAGTTTTCCTCAAAAAAAGAAAAAGTATTGCATAGCAAGGAAATTTGGAAGACAAAAACAACAGTACATTTCACAGAACTTATTTTGCATATATGAAAGTGGGACAGTTTCATCTATTTAAAGAGAAGATGTATAATCAAAATAGAGATTAAAAAAAAAAAGACTAGGAAAAGTTTAAAGGATTAAATACATTGAAAGAGACTTATATCCAGGATTATTACAATCCTGGTTTCCTCCATTGTTTTTATCTCATTCTCATTAATCAACCAGCTTGTTTGGATCACATACAAAATGCGGCGTCAAATTTCACTCAGTATCAAATACTCCGTATCATAATAGCAAATATTGAGCCAACTGACTTCTAGGAATCTGATCCCACAAGACTAGTGGAACATGTTCTAAGAGCAGTTTTATGGTAACTATAAATGGTGAGGACAAACTCCCACTTGGGTAACAGAGGACTCCCTTTGTCTAACTACATACCTAGGAGAAAGATGGATGGACAGTTTTTCCATATACCACCTTAGAAGATTATCAAGCGAGAGGTCATTTACGTGAGAACAACATCTATATGAATCATGATAGTAAACCTGTATATAAATACTAGCTGCAGATATATATAACCATCACTGGGTCACTACCTGCAGCAAACAGTTTAACAGTTGGCCTTTGAGATGGTAAAGTGCACATTTGCATCATTTGCACTTCATAACCAAAGCACTCTTGCATAAGGCATGTTAGATGTAAAACCATTCCTAGGCATACCTAACAAGTTAAGCTTCCAGGGTAGTTAGTCTTCGACAATTTCCAAAACTTAAGTCTTCATTCTATTTATTTATAGTCTATTTATTGAGTATTCATCTTATTTAGGACATATAGGTCAATCAATCATGATTCATAATTAAATGATGGATTACTGCTTAGGCCATTGTAGTCGAGTAATGTTCATCCTACTTCACACTAATAAACAGTAGTAAAATCTACAACAGCCAAAACAGCAACCCAATATTTAATTATATTTAACAACCTTTGTTCTGCATTTCATCCTTATGCTTAAGATTTGAATTTCTAACGCTTCTTCACAAATTCATCCTATTAAGAATTTAAGTTAACTACGTATAACCCCCCCAAAAAAAATTGTGCGCTTATCAGTTTGCAATATTACAAAAATTTTCAACCTTACATAAATTCTATGATACAATCATTTCCTTCCCATTTATCTTTACAGCTTGCTTTTGTTTTTTATGATAAGCATAAAGCAACAGAATTTTGCAAATGATCAGTATAAAATAATAGTAGGCTTAAATATGTTTTTGGTCCATTTAAGTTAGCGCTTTTTCATGTTCGGTCCCAGTATGTTCATTTTTTCTAATTTAGTCCTTGTAAGTTTACACGTTTTCAATTCTGGTCCCTATAAGATATTTTGTTCATTTTTAGTCCCTATAAGTTTGTGTTTTTCCAATTCCGATCCTTGTAAGATATTTTGCTCATTTTTAGTCCCTATAAGTTTGTATTTTTCCAATTCTGATCCCTGTAAGCACGAACTTATGGGAACTATAAATGAAAAAATTATAATTTTACAGGGACCAAAATTGGAAAGCACCAACTTACATGGACTAAAATTAAAAAAATACAGGGACCAAAAATTAAAAAGAACTAACTTCCAGTGACCAAAAACATATTTAAGCCATAAGAGTATTACTAACATCAAACATGTAAGAGTAAGACTAAATTCTAGTCCCTACTAACTAACTTCAAGTATGATGCAACTTTTCTGTTTGAAAAAGGTAAATTCAGCATACAAGACTCAGGCAGAGAATCCCATATCCATTTTTGCTACTGTTACGCTAGACAAAGCAAGAAAGTGGCTAACATAATATCAGTCTGGTGAAATTACATGAACAGCTCTTATGACCACAAATACAGTTCTTGGTCCTCACCCTCTCAAAACACCTCAAAGATTCAAGTCAATGCAATGCTGAATGTGGAGGAAAACATGGCAACAGAACATGACAAACACTACAATCGACATCCCTGCTAAACAATTCTAGAAAATCATGATCAGTCAATAATAAAAAATATGTCAACTATAATACCTTCCGGGACAACTTTTTAGGAGTTGGGTTAGCTGATCTGTTGATATGTACTGCAGGAGTCTCAACATGAATACTTTTACTGCTAGGTTTAGCGGCCACTTTAGGCTTTGGCGGGTCATAGTTTTTAGGTTGTTGAGTCATTGTCCCTGATAGCCTTTCACGGAGATCCCGCTCACCATGAACAGAACTTTTTCCAGTTTGACCTCCAGGATGAAGACCTTTCCTTTGAAGCTTCAGACGAAGATCTTGAGCAGTGACCTTGCGATCTTCACAAGTCATTAACACACAGTCAAAACCCATAAAATGAACTATCGGCATCCAACAAGAGCAGCAACTTATACTTGCATATGAGAATAACTTAATCAATCCATACTAGAGAGCTGGGGTTCATCATCCTCATAGAGATCATGTTTCCACTTGTCATCTTCCCTCTGCCTGAAAAAATAATGATTTGGAATACATCACCATGCTCTTAGTTTACATAAGCATTTAATTTTACATGAACTTGCAACATAGGAGGTTCACAATGGTAAGCAATCAAGTAGAGCATAGTAAATACAATTAAAACAGAAATAACCCATCCAATGAATGAGCATTGCTACAACAAGGTTTTTCTCCTGATCAAGATTGCCAGGTTGGGGGGCTAAGCAGGGTTCAACATGATTGTAGCATCCCAAAGATTCTACATACTGAAACGTAATCCAAGAACAATCCATGAAGAAACATATTTGCTAATCGAGCAAGATCACTCCACCCTTTTCACCTCATGAAATCAAACAATGTAATGAGTAAGGTCGCAATTTTGACAGACACTCATTGCAGTGTACCAGTAAAGAAAACCCAAAAATTACAACCTCCCCCCCAACCCTGGCTCCCTCCAGCATACTATAAACAATTTAATTTACAGTTTCATGGTACAAACTATCTACACACACCATCACCAAAACTCCCCGTACAAAGTATACAATCACATGGCACAACAAGTAACCGCTAAATGGACAATTCCAATCAAATATCCTCACTGGTTAAATAGTCAAAGGCTCCAAGCCACTCAGACAATGTGAATCCAATAATCCTCTGATTGAACTACTGAAATCAATCCTCAATATCAGCCACTACATCATCATAAATTCCCACCCGAGCCAGGTATTTACCCACAATTTCACCTATCAAGGCATCCTCCCAGGTCCAGGCCAAGGCAATTCCACAATTGCTCAATTGTACACTAGAATATCACAGACAAACAAATCCACCAAACACCATCATTAACCTAACTCATGAACCCTTATCACCACAATTGCCAACTACCACTAGGCAGGGCTATTCAAAAAGATAAACAGAAACCTCACAACAATCACAGCAAGATCAAGAGACCACTAGCACAAAAGCTACCACACACCATCTGAAAAATCAAGAATGAAACTCAACACACCACCAAATCCACCAATATTAAGCACACCAACAATCCACAATTCATATTTTTTTTCCAGTGAAAATAATTCACATGCAGTAACATAATAATACAAAAACCTCTTTCTGGTGATTTTGTGTTGGCAAGTAGAATCAGTGAGAAAATTCCCATCAAGATGTTCCTTCACTGTTCTCCAAGTTCCACCCTCCAATCGATCAGCATACATTCTTTGTGTGAATTCGAAATGAAAACCTAAACACAAACACTTATTTGGTTGCAGAGGAGAGGAGATTGGAGGTGCAGGAACCCAAATTGTAAAAACAGTTGCAGAGAATCAAAACCCTAACTCAGTTCGATCGAATTGAGTATCAAGTTTGATGGGAAGAGAATCAGTGGATGCGGTTTCTGGGAGATCGTAAATACCACCCCAAAAAGAAAACAAATAAATGGAGAGAAATAGAGAGAAGAAATTTGGCATCGGGAATTGGGAAGTGTGAAAATATATCAGGTCTCCATGCTGCCACAGTCAGAAGAAAAGAGAGTGAGTGGTGTTGTTCGTCACAGGAACCAATCAGGTCGTGTTTGATTTGGATGCGTTTATACCGAATGTTGAATTTAGGTGATGTTGGGGAATAAACAATTATTCATTCTCAATTAACTTATTTTTCTGAAGATGAAATTATTAAGAATAGAATTTTTTTAAGAAATTATAAAGACTTGAATCCACTTTTGGTCCCCGTAGTTTAGCGATCATGCAATTTTGGTCTCCCAAAATTTTGCATTGCACATTTGGTTCCCATGTCTTTAAAATTAGGAATTTGGTCTACCATTAAATCTACCATCCAATTTTTAACAAAAATGGCTAACGTGACTCTGACATGGTGATGCGGAAGACAACGTAGCAGATGACACATGTGCCGGCGGCGTGTGGCACTAGCTCTCCAATATTGCACAACGGTGATGCTTTGGAGTTTAGACAATGGTGATTCTTTAGGTTTTTTTGGGACCAAAATTACACAAATGTAGTACTTTAAAGCTAAAATGGCACATTTAACTTTGCCTAAATTTTTTATTTTTGCTTATTTTGATTTTATTTTCTTTATCTTATTAAATTTTTTAAATTGTCAAATTTAAACGGATCCCCCCAAAACTATCCTAGGAAGATCAACAGACCACTAGCATAAAAGGCTAAATGCTAGCCCACACCACACCATCTGAAAATCAAGAATGTGACTAAACACAACACCAAATCCACCAATATTAAGCACACCCACAACAAAAAATTCATAATTTTTTTTCACAGTGAAAACAATTGACATGCAATAATAATAACACTAACAACGATAATAATACAAGAACCTCTTTCCGGTGATTCTGTGTTGGCGAGTAGAACCAGTGCTAAAATTCCCATCAAGGCGTTCCTTCACTGATCTCCGAGTTCCACCATCCACCCGATCAGCATACATCCTTTGCGTTAGTCCCAAATGAAACCAAAACCCAAATCAAAACCTAAACACGAACACTTATTCGATTGCAGAGGAGAGAGGATTGAAGGTGCGGGAACCTAAATTGTGCGAAAGGTTGAAGAGAATCAAAACCCTAACTCCGTTTGATCGAATTGAGTATCGAATCTGATGGGAAGAGAATCAGTAGGTAGGGTTTCTGGAAGATTGCAAATTCTACCCGAAAAGGAAAACGAAAAGAAATGAAGAGAAATAGAGAGAGGAAATTTAGCGTTGTGAGAGAGTTGGGAAATGTGAGAGTTTATCAGGTCTGCATGTGGTCGCAGTTATAAGAAAAGAGTGAGTGGCGGTGTTGTCACAGGAACCAACTAGGTCGCGTTAGGAAATGCTGCGGAATAAACGATTATTCATCCTCAATTAACTTAATTTTCTGAAAATGAAATTATTAAGAATAGAATTTTTTTTAAAAAAACCTTCAAAGTCATTAAGGTCCCTTTGATACAATAAGCATGCTGTAATCTATTATTTAGTTCATAGTTTCACAATTATATATTTTTGTTTGTGTCGTCACCATCATTGTAAATCTACTTTTAGTTCATAGTTTCACAATTATATATTTTTTGGTTTTTTTTTAAAATAAAATATTGTATATTTAATTCTTATGTTTTTTAAATTGAGCACTTTTTTTCATCAATACTAAATTAAGCAATATGATCTATGTTAAGTTATTGGACAAATTGCCCTAAAAGGGTTACTTTTTTAAACTTATTCCTAAAATGAGACTATTTTTAAACATATTTCAGCATGGGTCTGTTTTCTACGTAAAATGCATGTAGGGAAGAAGGAAACCGTCAGCCCCATTGGCGAGTTTGGGCTGGCATCGACACGTGGCACGGAGTGCAGTGGTCTCGCCACTCGTATTGGCAATTTGACCATGCAGGGGAGTAGCTAGTTTGACTGGCAATTTCCACAGCTAGGGCATCGACTTTTTTAGCTTTTGGCAGCGCTTTTTTAGGGTTCAGAGGCAGCTTTTTCAGCCCGGGTTTAGAGACAACTTTTTCAAACGGGATATAGCCAGTGTGACTAGCAAGATGACAAAGATATAGCCAGTGCTACTGGCGAGATCACTGATATAGCTAGTGGTGCTGGCGAGATCAATATGCTTTAAAATTACTTCAGTTTTTAAAATTGTTTGCTCTCCGTTTTTGAAAATTGCTCAACCTTTCCTTCTTCAAATTTAAAGTTTCTCAGCCTTAAAGGTTTGAAGTTTGCAATCAAATGTGTGTGGATGAAATTTACTTTTTGAAGTAATTTTTTTAGGCTGGAATAAAGTTTGAATGTGAAGTTTTTATTATAATTTGTTTTAATTAAATTAGTTTTGTATTTGATGTTTTTTTAGTGTTAAAAATTTGTGAGGGTTGAAGTAAAAGTCTCTTAAAGAAAAAAAAATTGTGTCATCATATTTTTTTGAAGAAAATATTTAGAGTCGGGAAATTATTTTGAATATGAAGTTTTCTAGTAATTTTTTAATTACATTAGGTTGGTGTTGATGTTCTGATAGTGTGTTAAAAATTTATGAGCGTTGTACTTTCAAGTGTGTTTAAAATCAAAAAATTTTGTGGCATCATATTTATTTGAAGTAAGTATTTTGAGTGTTGAAATTTTTTTTAATATGAAGCTGTAGTATTTTTTTAATTAGATTAGGTTGGTGTTCATGGTTTGTTCGTGTGTGTTAAAAATTTATGAGCCTTCAACTTCAACCGTGTTTAAAATCAAAATTTTATTTGGCATCATATTTATTTGAAGTAAGTATTTTGAGTGCGGAAAAAAATTTCAATATGAAGTGTGTAGTATTTTTTTAATTAGATTAGCTTGATGTTGATGTTTTGTTCGTGTGCCTTTATAATAATAACTTGGTTGATGTTTTGTAATGTAATTAAAATGTCTACTTTGAAAGCGTTCCTTTATTCTGCCTTTTTAAATTTTTACTTTTTACTTTTAAGTTTCTAGCATCATATTTAATTAATGACCTTTATTTATTTTTAAATTATTATTGTTAAGATTAATTACTACCTTTTGCTTCATTCATGGTTTATTTTGCCTTTAAAATTACTACCTTGAAATCGTTCAACTTTTTTAAGTCTCTGTCATTATATTTAGTTGAAGTTAATACTTTTTTTTTTAGAATAAAGTTTTAATGTGAAGTTCCAGTAAAAAGGCTTTTTGTGATTATATTTTTTTTATTTTGAATTTATTATTATTATGATTAATTATTTTAAAATATTGTTTTTGTAGGTACATCATGAATTCGATTATAATAGTGTTGTATTTCAATGGAAGGATATATGAAGAGAATGATGGTGTAATATTTGAAGGTAGTAAAAAAACGATTCAGATTAAACATGGAATTAGTTTCAATGCTTTGAAAAAAAATTAGAGATAAAGTAAAGTTAGGAAATAATAAAATTATTTCTGCTATCACTTGTAGATTTTTAGTGTCTGGAAAATATGTTGTCTTGCAAATTTGTGATAACAAAGATGTTGAAACCATGCTCGAAAGTTTTCAACAACAAGATCAAATGTCAGTTATGGAATTGTACATAAAAAAGGATGTGGCTGGTGGTTCTATGTTTCATTCTACAAATTCTCTTACATCATGTGGAAATAATTTATCTAATAATAAGGCGCAACCGCCAAGAAATGTGAGCAATTTACATGGTGATGAAGATGATGATGATGATGATTATTATTATCTTGTGTCTAACTCATACGTTGAAGAGTCTTTAGACGAAGATGATAGTGTTGATAGTATATCTGATATAGACGATGAAGTCACCGACATGATTCAACTAGTAAGAATTGTTCACCCAGCAGAAGGTATAATTTATTAAATAAAAAAATAGGTGAATACATTTATCATTTGATGACAATTGTATTTAATGCTAAATAAGTATGATTTGAAATTTTTTTGAACTATTAGGTGTAGAAGGAATTCAAAATCCATTTTGGAATGATGCTTTGCATTATAATAATATCAACTGGAGTCATCCTGATGAGGAGGACATTTGCAGTTTGGAGATGCCATCTAGTTTTAATGTTGGATAAGAATTATATGTTGGCATGGATTTTGACAGTAAAGATGTGGTCAAAAATACACTCAAACAATATGTTATGAAGGTGCATCAAAGTTTCAAAGTTGTTGAAAGCCAATCGAACAAGTATGTCAGTTGTTGCTTGAATAAAAGTGTAGAGTGTTCTTGCCCTTTCTATATGAGGGTAATTTTATCTAAAAAAACTGATTCATGGAAAGTCACACAATGGGGTGGACCACACACATGTCTCAATATGACCATGACACAAGATCACGAGAAGCTTGATTCAGATTTAATTGTCACTTGTGTAGTAGGTACGTATTTTATGTTCATATTATGCTACTTTTGCGGTAATTGTCATTTAAATTTTTTATTTTATTGACAGGCATGATCAGAGAAGATCCATCAATAAAAGTTTCTTTGATTCAAGAGAGGATTAACAGTGAATTTGCCTACAAGGTGTCGTACAAAAAAGCTTGGTTGGCGAAACAAAACGTCATTGCAATTGAATATGACGATTAGGAAGAGTCATATGCGAAACTTTCATCGTGGCTAACACACATGCAAAATCATTCTCCTGGATCATATTTTCAAATACTACATGACGATTTTATTATTGGGAATACGGTTTGTCGCGAACACTGTCAGTTTCATAAAGTGTTTTGGACTTTTGGTTAATGTAAAGAGGCTTTCAAGTATTGTAAGCCAATCATACAAGTTGACGACACACATTTGTACGGAAAATACTGTGGGACCCTCTTAATGGCCACATCACAAGATAGAAATGGTGGTGTCCTTCCTCTAGCATTCGTCGTGGTCGAAGGTGAGACGTTAACAACGTGGTCATAGTTTTTGGCACACTTGCGTGAACACGTCACAGATAAAAATGGTGTTTGTCTCATATCTGATCGTCACACGAGTATAAAGTCTGTTGTGGCTAACGAAGCACTTGGTTGACAACCTCCCTACGGTTATCATGTTTACTACGTCCGACACATAACAAGCAATTTCAATTGCAAATTCAATAATGCCAAACTAAAAGAAATGTTGAAGAAATTGGGTAAGATTTCATTTATCATGGTCACGTTAATTTAAGTTTCATATATACTTAAAATTGTTGTTGCTAACTAATTTCATGTAGGCTACACTCCTTGCAAGCATATTTTTTTATCAAAATTTAGAAAAATTCCGTCAACTTAGTCCAGCCATAGCAACATGGATTGATCGCATTTCAAAGGAAAAATTGACCATGGCTTATGATAGAGAAGGACGTCGATATGGCCACATGACAACCAACCTCTCAAAATGTATAAATAAGGTTTTGAAGGATTGTCGCAACATACCGATAACAGCGTTGGTCAAATCAACATATAGTAGGTGTCGAAAGTACTTTGTTGATCGTGGCTACCAAGCCCAAAGACAGTTAAATGAAGGACAAGTATATTGTTCTAAGCTTGTTAAAGAACTTAGAAAAAATCAAGAACAAGCTTGTTCGCACATTGTTCGCGTGTATGATATCCACTCGACAAGGTTTGAAGTAGAGGAGACCTTCAATCCTATAACGCAATGTGGCGGACAAAAGTGAGCAGTTAACTTGAATGACCATTATTGTCAATGCAGAAAATATTTTGCGCTTCACTATCCATGTTCACACATTATTGCAATTTATGGTTACGTGAGCATGAACTACTACCAATATATAGATGTTGTTTACACAAATGAGCACATCTTAAAAGCTTACTCCGCACAATGGTGACCTCTTGGGAATGAAGCGACAATTCCTCCTTCTGATGACGCATGGGCACTTATCCCTGATCCAACTACAATTCGTGCGAAAAGTCGGCCAAAATCAACAAGGATAAGGAATGACATGGATTGGCTCGAACCATCTGAGCACCGACAAAAATGTAGTAGATGTGGAGTAAAAGGGCACAATAGGCGTCGATGTCCAATGCAATCTAACTGTGGGAGTTGTTCATTTAATTGATTTATGTATGTTAGACGAGTGACTTGTATTGGTTTAAGTTCTCTTGAATGTATTTAGTCTGTGGTCTTCAATGAAATTGTTAGTTAGTAACATTACTTATTTTGGTTTGTGTAGTTTAGTTTTTTTTTAACATTAGTTATTTTGGAATGTAGCAGTCTCTTAATGGCTTGCGACATATTGGCTTGTTTGATTTTTTTACGTCTGCATAAGATGGACCTTAAAACTGGTTTGCAACAACCTATAGCTTTGATTGATGAGGCAGGGTGTTGTTTTTCCCCTGAAATCTATGCTGCTTCTGATGAAGAACCTTATAATTTGAGCAAACAGGTAGGTGGAAAAAGTTCAGACTGATGCATTTAATGAAATAAAATCACATTTAGAAGTTGAAATAAATGGAGTAGATCAATCCAGGTTGAGTGAGTGGGGAGTCCAATGGACTATCTGGATCAAAGTGCACATATGACATTGGTGTTCATCGTTAGTTAGTAACATTAGTTATTTTCGTTTGTCTACTTTAGTTTTCTTTTTAACTTTATTTATTATTATAGTTTGATGCGCGACATAAACTGTATTCATTAGTAAGCCTTAATAAACTGCATACGATATATTAAGTGTCAAATTCAAATGAGAAACATACAACAACAAATTTAAACAGAGACATGAAAATCATTCATTATGATGTCCGTGATGACGTGAGGATGTGCCACATGGTCGATCCCATCTTCGCCCTTGACGATCAGGATTTCTTCTGCCTCGATGTCTCTCCACTTCTACTTGGTCAACCTCAGCAGAAACTTGGTGATGCAAATCAACACCTAATAAGTCACCCATATCAGGTATTGCTCTGGGTACATTCCATTGCGTGCCTAATGGGGCGTTAGGTGTTGCAATTGGGGCATCGTGTTGCTATGAAGGGGTCATAGTCGACCATGAAAAATGAGGATGTGTTTCCAAAAACCACCAAACGAATGTTCGCTTGGAGAAGTATCAGTGTGATGACCTTTGAAAGGATACTGATACATCTGTGAATGATACTGAGAAAATGTTGGTGGCGTGTAATACATTCTACGATCATGCTCCACCATTTGTTGGGAATATTCTTTCGCTTCAACAGCCTCCCTTCGTCTGCCTATGCCCTGAGTTTCAACACTTGACTGAAGAATGTGAAACTCTTGTGTTGGAAATTGACGCTCTGATGCTGGACCATGTGACACAGGCTCAGTGATTCTCTCTTGCTCTTCGGATAAAATCATTATCTTCTCTACATAAGGCACGAGATCATCAACTGTCCATGTGTTCCTCCCTTGTGGTGACACCATATACTGTAATGTCTCCGCAACTTCAACCTACAATTATTAGGGTGAGGAAATTAATGCCGATGCTTTAAAAAATAATTTGGACTTAAATATTCAAAAACAAATAAATACCAATGTAGTTGTGTTTGCATTGTTTGGGTCAACAAACATCTTCGTTTTTCGCCTATACCAGACCATGTAGTCGGAGTTAAAACTCAATAGGCCCTTTTGTCGAGGATAAACGTCGACCCTAAACTCAGCTCGATTGTTCCATTGACTGATCATTGGGGCGAACAATTGTCCCCAATTTTCATCTTGTTTGCCTTTCAGCGTTATGTCATGGATATTCAGGGGTTGCGAAGGACACCCGGGAATAGGTTGTTGCATTCCAAATTGTCGCAAAACTCTATCGGGTTGGTGCCACTCAACAACATGGAAACAAATGAGTGGCACCACCGCGTACCACGCAACACTTCCAACCAAACAAATTGGAGGCAACGTTGACATAATAGTTGTTGTGTAAGGCTCTCACAGAAACTGCATACAACAACACAGTTGTTAATTTTCACTGAAACATGACATATTATTTATTATTTAACCAATACATTACGATCTTCTTACCTCATGTCGTTTCATGATATCCAATTTGCGACGAAAAACTATCAGATCATCATTGCCAATATGTTGATTTCCACGCCCGAGCCACCTACAAAAAAAATATGAAATCATCATTGCCGACACGTTACATTATTAATTATTTTCAAATGAAATTTAATTTTTTTAAACGACTAACCTGTGTCCGAGTGATTTATTTTCTATTACGGGAGGAGTCCTCTTTGGAGCCAAAGTCGTGCATCGTTTCCATGTCCACATTTGTATTAAGATGCACATACCTCCGATTGATTTAGTTTTGTAATCGGTGGCGCTGCACATATCTCTATATAAATAAGCAAGCATGACAGGTCCCCATGCATACGTGCTACACTGTCCCAAGTCACGTAAAAATTGCAGGTACCTTAGGAAAACTTTGCTACTGCCTTTACCAATAAATAGGACACCTCCTATGAATCTAAGGATCCATGCACGGGTAAACCTTTCTAGTTGTTGTACGTTACCGTCATGGTTATTTAATTGTGGAAAATGATGAGCCAACCAACTTAATTTAACCACACTGCCTTGAAATTCACCTTCCTGTGGTCTGACTCCTAACAATTTTTCACATAAATCAACCCAAACAAGATTTGTTGGACCAATTAATGGTGCCCATCAACACGGAGACCTAATAAAACAGAGACATCTTGAAGAGTAGTCGTACACTCTCCGCATCTCATGTGAAACGTATGTGTTTTGGGCCTCCATCTTTCAATCAAGGCAGTAATTAACGCCGCATTTATGTTTAGGTATCCCATCTTCATTATCTAGTAAAAAACCAGATTGTCGAAGTAGAAGAATAATTTCCTCTGGTATTTCTTCTTAACCTTAATACGTGGGGACAACTCGTCTGATGTGTAACTTTTTGTCTTTTTCCCCATTCCAAACATGTTCTAAAACATGCTTAACTTGCATCCATAAAACATCACCATCAATTGGACCAGACTTAATTTGTATATTTGATGAACATGACGAGGAAGATGTCATTGATACTGCAAAATAAAATATAATACAATAAATTGACAATTAAATTTATACATTAAAAAAATTAAGTACACTTACAAAAAATTAATTAAATATACATACCAAATGATTAAAATTTGAATAAATAACAGAATACATATATTTGAATAACAAAATATATGATACAAATAATAAAATTTAAATATACTCTCCAAATAAATTAAAATACATGCAAAACTTAAAATACTCTACAAATAACAAAATTTAAATTTAAAATACATAGATAAATTTAAATAAATGACCAAATTTTTTTTCAATTAAGAAAATTTAAATTAAATAACACATATTATACAAATAAATTAAAATAAATCGAAATATTACTATGGAAACAAAAATTTAAACAATATATATATATATATATATATATAATTAATAGCGTATCATATATTTTCAATAAAAAATGAAAATAAGTAAACTAAATAATATTAACATTCTAACTAAACCTAACATACCATATATATAACACAAATAATACTATACAAACTTAACCTAAAAAATCTAAACCAAATAATAATAACATACCAACTAAAATTAACGTAACATATATATAACACAAATAATAACATACAAATTTAAAAAATCTCAACAAAATCATATTAACAAATCAACTAAAACTAATGTACCATATAGCACAAATAATAAAATACCAACTAAAATTATAATATATACATATAACACAAATAATATTAATATTTGAAGGTACTACTTAAAATTTAAAAATACCACCTAAGCTAAACAAACGTAGCATATACATATAAAAAAAAATAATGCCATACTAATTTACAAAATCTAAACAAAATAATATTATCAAATCAACTAAAACTAACCTAGCATATGTATATAACACAACTAATAGCATACAACTTAAAAACCTAACCTAAATAATATTAATATATCAACTAAAATTAACTTAACATATATATATATATATATATATATATATATATATATATATATATATATATATATAACACAAAAAATATTTAAAGTTACCAGTTAAGAGACACTTACCAAGAAGAGAAAGCACGTAGTAGGAAGAGGAAGGAAACAATGTACTGCAACTTGAGGGTAGAAAACCTAACCTAAATAATATTAATATATCAACTAAAATTAACTTAACATATATATATATATAACACAAAAAATATTTAAAGTTACCAATTAAGAAACACTTACCAAGAAGAGAAAGCACGTAGTAGGAAGAGTAGGAAGCAATGTACTACAAAGAGGGACCAACAACAAGGGAGGGAGGAACGAAGAGGGAGCAGCTGGAGTGATGCAGCTTTTATAATGGAACAATTTTTTTTAAAAGCAACTCGCCAGTTGGAATGGCGAGTCTTCTCTGCAACGCACCAGTCGCAATGGCGACTTCCTGCACCTGCAGCTCTGCAACCCTGCAAACCTCCCCCCTAGCCTGTGCTTGGAACTTGCCAGTCAAACTGACTACTCCCCCTTGCATGGCCAAATCGCCAATGGGGCTAGTGACACCAGTGGAACTCACCAGTGGCAGTGGCGTATTCGCCACGTGTCACAACCATAGCAAACTCGTCAATGGGGTTGACAGTTTGCATGTGTTTACATGCATTTTATGTAGGAAAACAGACCCATCATGGAATTAGTTTCAAAACTGTCCTATTTGGGAAATAACTTTGTAAAAGTGTCCCCTTTAGGGTAATTTGCCTAAGTTATTGCACAATTTTTAACAAAAATGATTAACATGACACTCACATGGTAATGCGGTGGATGACTTGAGTCACGTGACAAATAACGCATGCACTGGTATATGACAGTGTCATATCAAAATTATACCCTTATACTATAGAAATAGAAATTAAAATCAAACAATTATATAAGGAGTAAAATTACATACTTAATTTTATCTTAGTTTTTATATTTGTTTATTTTTTATTTTATTCATGTTTTTAAATTTTTAAATTAAAATTTAAAATAATTTTCATAAATAAATAATGAAAAATATAAACACAAAGAAGAAAAACAAAACAAAAACAAATGAAAAATATTAAAAAATTATTCAAAAATATATAAAAAAACATAAATAGATTATCCATGAACCACTAAATAAAAAAATCCTCATACATGTATTGTATTTGTGCCTTTGTATTTTTTATATTTTCTTCTTTTAGCTTTTTTTTAATATTTTTTCTTTTTTCTTTTTGTTTGCTCCCTTTTTCTGCATTTTTCGTTATTTATATTTTAAAACTATTTTAAAATTTGAAGTTTTTAATTTTATAATTATAAAAATGAATAAAAAATTAATAAAATAAAACAAAATAGAAAAACCAAGACAAAGGGAAGTGTGCAATTTTAATCATAAAATATCACGATTATGCAATTCTGATCCTAAAACATCATGATTGTGCATTTTTTATCCCCTATGTCTCATAAGCACATGTGTCATTTGTCATGTCATCTAATCAACGTTACCTCTTTATTAACATGTCATTTCAACATTTTTTATATTAAAAAATACCTTATTTTAATAATAAAATAACATTTCTCAATTTAAAAACCATTGAAATCAAATATGCAATAAAAATTTTGGAAGACTAAAATAACATAATCACAAAACTATAGAAACTAAAAATAAAATTTAAGCCAAATATAAAATGTATTCAATTACTATAATTATTTATTTATAGTTTTTCACCATTTAAGGTTTGTTTTTTTATAAAAATAAAAAAAAATATTTTATTTATTGATAAATTAATATTTTCTTAAATTTTTTATCATTGAAATCTTTATTCTCTTCTATCAAATATAAATAATATATACTTTTTCATATATCACTTTTTTCCACTTTCTCCATTCTTTTTGGTAGAGAGAGGAAAATAAAAACCAAAAGGACTAGCCAAGACTAGCTAGATCACGTAGGAAAGTATCTAAAACAAAAGAGGGGGAATAGCATATTGATTCCTTGGTTTGCATGCAAGCTCCCAAATTCACAAACCTAACTGCCACTAAATTAGAGTTGTCATGAATAAGAGAAAGGGTCACCTCTCAAGGACATTGAATAATAAGCCCCTTGATTTCATAAACAATAATACCCCCGGTGTAAGTGCATGGTAACTTTCCAATTCATAGTGTTATTGACCATATCAAACACTTCCTTCCAATCTTCCTAACAAATGATGTACTTATAGCCCAACGACCAAGCATGAAGAAATGCCATCTTTCAATTCCAAAAATTTTGCAAGCAGAAGATTTCCATAGCCATAAAAATTAGAAAATCCAAAGAGCCACGTATAACACCTCCCCAACTCATAGCATTATGAGATAACTAAGATCCATCCATATTCACCCATAGTTTTAAAACTGGTACCAACTTGGCCTGTCTGACCAATTCAATTGTAACATGGTGTTTTATTAATTGATTGTTCTAGCAATTTAATTAAATTTAAGTTAAGTGGTTGAATTAATTAATTAATTGATGAGTTAGTAATGTTGAGTATGTGTTTTATGTGTATTAGTGAGTTTTTAGAGTGTTTGGGCCTAGAACGATTAGCTTTTGAATTATGATAGAGGGGTAAGTGTGCTTAGTAGAAGCTAAGGTGTACATAGAGAGAAATAGAAGAGTAAAAAATCTCTCAAAACCTTCATTTTTTAGAAACTTTTCTCAAAAGAAACCTTTCATTCCATTCACTTCTTCTTCTCCAAGAACCCACTATTGGAGAAACCTTTAGCTTTGTTGCTATGCAAAAAGGGAGCTTTTTTCTCCTCTCTTTAGTGTTTGTTGGTTGTCCCTAGGTGAGTTAATCTCCCCCTCTTTCTCTCTTTAAGTTCATTTTTATTTTTCTCCGTGGACACTCTTCAAAACTTCATAAAAGTGTTTATTTTCAAGGTTTTAATGTGTTTTTTGTTGGTTTTAGGGTTTGAGGAGGTGTGGATGATGTAGAACTATTGTAGGAGTGAGAGAAAGGTTTCATCTTGGACCCAAAGTCTCCTTTATTCCTTTTATTCATCTCAAGGCTAACTCATTGAGTTTGATAGGTAATGGAAGCTTAAACCATCTTTAATCCTATGTTTTATGCGTGTTGAATTGTTGTTTTTGGTTCCTTAAATGTGTTTTAATTCAAAGTTCATGTTTGGAAATGAAAATAGGAATCAAGAAATTTTCAATAACTCATGCACTCCTATAATCAACTAATTGAGTTACACTTTTCTGATTACGTTTGCGTGTAAGTTTAACGTCTTTTGTAATTTTATTTATAGAAAATGTTACAAGCTATTATTGACAGATTAGATTAGACCAAATATATTTAACTCTTTAAGAAAAGAGAATATTTTTAGTGTAATCTGAACACGTGTTAAATTAGAATAAAGAAGAAATAGAAGCCAATGTGATATATATAAGCAAACTTAACTTCATTCTATAAAATAGAACCAAACTTATTTTAAAATAGAAGCAAACAAGTAAATAAATAAAATAGACTTACCTTCATTCTCTTCACATTGTCCTGTGCTGGCTCAGCCAAGTGGCAATCATCACTATGAAGCGCCAAAGCATGACCAATGAAGTCTATAGTGTTATCATCAAGACTGTATTTTCTGTCACAGATCAATAAAAAAAGAATGACAATCACACTATGCATTAAAGTGTGAGTAGCATTTAATTTTACAAAGTAAGAAGCAAGACTCCATTCAAAACTTGTATCTATTTGATTTGTTTGATAAAACCTTTCATTTATCTTTGATGGCAATATGAGAGTTTTTTTAATTTTGGTTTGGTCTTGTTCTCTTGGTCTCTGTCAGTATGTGATGGTTTAGAGTCTTGATGGGCTAGAGCCTAGGGTATGACACTACAAGTCACAGCTATAGACATTGTTGGCAAGAACAAGTATGGAATGTTGTTCAAGAGATCAAAATAAATATCATGTTGTGCTTGGAATAGTAAAATTTGAAAAGAACAAAAAAAATTACCATAAAAGAAAGCAAATTTCCAATTTCTTCCATTTCATTTGAAAAATAGAAAATAAAGAATATATTAAGGGACATAAACGTCTTTAGAAAATATTAACTTCTTTACTTTTTTTTTATAAAATTAAATAACTTAAAGAAAAAAATATTTTGACTCGTCAAAGCGCTCTCTTACTTTCTTAAATCAGCCAAAGTGTGAAAAAATTGAACATGCAAGAAGTACACCATTATTAATTAGTACATTTACACATACCATATCCATCCCCCGCCAGACTGAAGAAACCGTGAATCAATTTTAATACTAAGCATTAAATTAAGTGAGCTTTCAAATGCTTGCAACCCTCTTTTCAGCATTACCGTCAGTGTCCCTATTTATTTCTTTTTGTATTTTACTCATTTACTCTTACTTATCATTTTCTTATTTTCAAAGTTCAAATTAATTCATCTACTAAAAAAACACGTAGAGAGAAAAAATAAATAAACCTTGATTAAAATCTAATTTTTCAATGCTCAAGAACCATAATTATCAATCAATTTCTAATCCAAGATAAAAGAGAAAGCTAATTTATAGATATATCAATCTAAGAAGCTAATTAAAAAGGAATAGTATTATGATGAATCTAAGAAATAGAGATTGAGCAGACATTGAGGTCTCTCTTTCATTCCAAGAAGCTAATTAAAAAGGAATAGTATTATGATCACAATTCAGAATGGACTATTCCATTTGCCAACAAAACATGAACAAAATAAGATTACTCCACAACAACTTAAATAGCTAAAATTTTAAAAATGTATTAAAGAGATTAGGACCACAATCTGCATGTGGGATGTGTTCCCCACAAACAACTCCTACTCTATCCCCAACTACTCTCAAGTCTCTAAAAAATAATTCAAACTATTTGCAAAGTTGCAATTATTACCATGAATGTGTACAAAATACCACCACTCGTATTCTTAGACTATGGATGCAGGAGTTACCACAGCCCAATTATTCCATCAACTTGAAAGTAAAAAATAAAGAAAAATATTGATAAAGTAACTGAACTTTTTCCACATACCGGCCAGATTTAACTCGATCCCTATCCTGCAGCTCTGCTTCAAGAAAGCGATAACCACGCATGAACTTTTCACTCTGATAAGAATCCCACATTCCTAAAAGAGGCAACAACAAAATTACTTATACACTGTTACTCTCATATTATGTACTATTAGCACTGAAGTGAAATATGGATAAATACCGGTGCGGAAAAGAAATGGTGACAATCCCATCTTTTTCATATGTATCATCATCACGGAAATGAAGGCCAACTAAAAGACTGTAATCCATAATTCCCTCAGCCTCCAAGAACTCACAATCCCACTCAATTTGTCTGCACATAATAACAAGAGAAGATTAAAATAAACAAATATGCTTGCATTTCATTGCTAAGTAGCAGCCATGAAAGTGTTAAAAGTTAAATAAGACACACTAAACAACATACTTGATGAAATCCTGGAACCAATTATTTTGTAGACGAAACACAAAGTTGAGATCCAGGTCCTTGAGGGTGGTAGTTTCATCAATCTCCTTGGTCTTATATGTTGTCTGGCCATGTGAAGATCCCTTCAAGTCAAATCGTCTACGGATTTGATATTCAGAGCAGAAAAGATTGCCCATCACAATAAAGTGCGTCTGGATTTCAATAACAACAAATTATCAGGTACTGAGGAACATAGGACAATTGCTTAAAACAGCAGATAACATATGTTTGAAGATATACCTTTTGGCCTCCAATTGGATTGACAGAGTGTACTCCATAAAATTTTGTCACAACAGAATTCTCATATTTCGAAACATGTTGGTAATAGCTTCTGTTGTTTTTTGTTAATAACAGCAGGCAGAAATAGCATAAAAATCTTATCTACTATAGTTTGTTAGACAGTTTCAACAGTCACATCTTAACACTCCTCCTTGACTTTGAAACTGCAAACTCCAAGCTTTTGTCTCAAGTATTCAAATTTGGCTTTTGGAAGTGCCTTGGTCAGAATGTCAGCACCTTGATTCTCTGTACAGTAACTTCACTTCTCCTTCCCTTTGAACTTCTCTTAGAAGAAAAAGCTTTATCTTGAAATGCTTAGTTTTGCCATGAAACACCGGATCATTAGCAATTGAGATTGCAACCTGGTTGTCCACAAAAATCTGTGCGCTTTCTTCTTGTTTCATATGCAAATTTGTCATAATTTTCCTGATCCAAAGAGCTTGATTCACTGCAGCAACAACAGCTACATACTCTGTTTTTGCAATTGATTGAGCTACAACTTCTTGCTTTTTAGAACACCAAGAAAAGACTCCAAAACCAAAGGAAAAACAGTAACCAGAGGTGCTTCTCATGTCATCAATACAACCTGCCTAGTCACTATCAGAATACCCATGGAGCTTAAAATTATGAGAATGAGAGTACATTATACCATAGTCTAAAGTGCCTTTAACATATCTAATAACTCGTTTGGCAGCTTGAAGATGAACTTCACTAGCACAATGCATGAACCTTGAAAGTATATTTACTGCAAACAAAATGTCAGGTCTGGTTGCAGTAAGATATATTAAGCAACCAATCAAGCTTCTGTAATGCATTTCGTCAACTTTATCAGCTCCATCATCCTTGCTAAATTTCTCCTTTTGGTTCATTGGAGATGTAGTGCTTTTGCAGTCCTCCATATGAAACTTCTTGAGTATTTCCCTTACGTACTTCTTTTGGTGTATGAGGATTCCATCATGATCTTGTTTCACCTCCATTCCCAAAAAGAAACTCATCAAGCCAAGATCTGTCATTTCAAATGCTTTAAGCATTTCAGCTTTAAACTCCTTTATGAGTTTCTCATCACTTCCTGTCACAAGTAAATCATCAACATAGAAAGCAATAATGATTAAATTTGCATCTACCAATTTCTCATATAATGCAGCCTCACTCGGACTTTTGACAAATCCAAGATCTTGAAGATGATCATCTATCCTGTTGTACCAGGTCCTAGGAGCCTGTTTAAGACCATATAATGCCTTTTTCAACTTGTAAACTTTCTGCTCCTCTCCTTTGATTTGAAACCCCTCAGGTTGTTCTACATAAATCTCCTCCTGCAAGTAACCATTTAGAAAGGCAGATTTTACATCTAAATGATAAACTTTCCACCTTTTATGTGCAATTAAGGCAAGTAGCATTCTAATTGTATCAAGGCGTGCAACTAGAGCAAAGGTTTCTAAAAAATCCACTCCAAACATTTGAGCATAGCCTTTCACCACCAACCTGGCCTTGTATTTATTTATAGAACCATCTGGATTAAGTTTGGTTATATAAACCCATTTTACCCTTATAGGTTGTTTGTGTTGAGGTCTGTCCACTAGCTCTCACGTGTCATTTTTTTCGATCATTTTCAACTCTTCCTTCATAGCATTTATCCACTTGTCATCCTTTTTAGCTTCTTCAAATTCTGCAGGTTCTAGGACAACTACATTACTCTTTTGATGAATCTTAGATAAAGATCTTGTACCTCTGACAGGAATGTCATCTACATCATCATCAAGGAACTGTGGGATTTCAGGCAGCTGCTTCCTTATTGGTTCATCCCAACTCCATTGTTGATCTTCCATAAATTTGACATCTCTACTCACCAGAATTTTCCCATTTTGAGGTTGGAAAATTCTGTAAGCTTTGGAGGTGTTGTTGTATCCAATGAAACTCCGGGTTCTGCCTTCTTATCAAGTTTGTCCCTTTTAACCTGTGGAACATAAGAGAAACAAACACAACCAAAGATTTTTAGATTTTGTAAATCTGGTTTGTAACCAAACCAACCTTCAAATGGAGTTTTTTTGTGCAAAACTCTTGTAGGTAGTCTATTCAGCAAAAATATTGCAATGTTTAAAACCTCCGCCCATAGCTCCTTTGGCAACTCCTTTTCATGCAGCATACACCTTGTCATCTCCATGATACTTCTATTTTTTCTCTCACTCACACCATTTTGTTGTGGGGTGTAAGGTACGGTGAGTTGGTGCTCAATGCCAGCTTCTTCACAAAATTTATCAAAAACATCATTTTTGTATTCCTTCCCGTTGTCAGACCTTATTGTTTGTAACCTGCAATCACTTTGTTTCTCCACCAATGCTTTAAATTTCCAGAAAATATTAGCAACCTCAGTCTTGGATTTAAAGAAATAAATCCAACAAAATCTAGTATAATCATTCATAAATGTAATATAGTATTTATTACCATTTAAAGATGATAATCTCTGAGGTCTCCCAACATCTGTGTGAACTAATTCTAGCTTTTGAGTTGCTCTCCAAGTTGATTGAGGAAATGATTTTTTGACTAGCTTATCATATTGGCAAGTCATGCAATCGGCTAACTTGTCTTCAAGCATTGACACACCTTTCACCAAGGCATGTTTTTGCATGTATAAAAGTCCAGCAAGATGGAAGTGTCCGAGCCTTTTGTGCCATAGTTCAACATTGGTGGTCATGCTTGAAAAAGCTATTTTCTTCTCCTCCATTAGATTTAGAGCATAGCTTTTAGCCCTCATTTTCACCCTGAATACGTCTTTTCCTTTTGCATCTTTGATCAAGCACCAATTTTCTTCAAATATAACTTTGAAGCCTTTCTCTACAAGCTGAGCAACACTAAGTAGATTTTGATCAATGTCAGGCACATATAAGGCATCAGAGATATATTTCAAACCTGTCAAGCTTTCAATAGCAACAGTCCCTTTTCCCTTGACTGAGATGAAATCACCATTTCCAATTTTTACTTTGGAAACAATGGTTTTGTCAAGTTCTTTAAAGAGGTTCAGGTCATTGGTCATATGGTTTGTGCAGCCGCTGTCTATTAACCATGAATCACTGGAACTATTGCTTATGGCAAAGCATGTTGCGACAAAGAGTTGCTCATCTTCTCGTTCCTTCGCAACCACCTTTGCTTCCTCTGATTTGGACTTACATATTTGCTCTACATGTCCCATATTGTCATAATTTCTGCACTTGACATTTGGCCTCCACCAACATTTTCTTTCAGGATGATTTGTCTTTTTGCAATACGGACAAGGAGGAAAGGTCTCACCTTGCTGCTTGTTGGAGCCTTCTGGTTTTTTGTTCCTCCATTTGTTGTTCTTCTTGTCTTTGCCACCTCTTGAATTTTGTGCTTTCGTATGAAACGCACCTTGTACCACCTCCTCTTGTTTCATCATTCTTCTCTACTCCTCGGCTTGTAGAGCATTTATGAGTTCTCCCAAGGTGATGGTTGATAGGTCTTTAGACTCCTCCAATGCTTATATCTTTGATTCATACTTCTTGGGTATAGTGACCAGGATTTTTTGCACTATTCTTTCATCAGGAAAGTCCTTCCCAAGAAGCCTCACTCTATTTGCTATGCCTAACAGTTGGTCAGCGTAGCCTTTAATTGTTTCAGTCACTTTCATGCTCTGCATCTCGAATTCTCTGCCCAAGTTGAGTACTTGCAAGCCTTTGGTTCTTTCACAACCTTGATATTCTGATCTGAGATAATCCCAAATCTGTTTGGCAGACTTGAAGTTCATAATTCTTGTAAAAATAATTTTTGACACAGCAGAGAAAAGGCAATTTTTAGCCTTAGCCTTTTTGGTCTTCCTTTCTCTATGATTCTTCATCTGAGCCACCGTTGGATTTAAAGGTAGTTCAGGAACATCATAGTTTTCTTCTACTGCCTCCCAAAGATCCAAAGCTTCAAGATGAGTGATCATCCTTGTAGTCCATAATTCGTACTCCTCACCATCAAAAATTGGTGGTAAACTTGTTGTGTATGATGTTTCTCCCTCCATTACGATTTCTCTCAACTCACAGATCCCTTAAAGATAAGAGCTCTAGATACCAATTTGTTGTTTTTTGTTAATAACAACAGGCAGGAATATTAAAGAATGAAAGGGAGCATAAAGAAAGAAATTGAGACTGCAAAGGCTTGTTTTATTCTAATATGAAGCAACATATTTAAAAATATGGAAAAGAAAGTAACTACTAACAGAAAGATAACACCACTAACAGATCATGCCTAGAGAATAGGATCAAAACTGCTTTATCTATCGGTCAACATGACTTTTATTTTTCCTAAAAAATAGCATAAAAATCTTATCTACTATATTTTGTTAGACAGTTCCAACAGCCACATCTTAACAGCTTCGAAGCATCCGAAGAAACACTTGAAAGTCAATTGCCAAAGTTATGCATCAATAAGGATGTCCGCCACCAAGCCAAACTATTTGAACAAACTTGATAGAAGGCAAAAAAGAAAAGAAAAAAATTGATCAGCATAAATTTCTACGGTAAAAAAGTGGACCTATCTCCACACAAAAAAATCGCCATCTATGTGTGTGATATAAGGAATTTAACTACCTACTGCATTGGAGCAGAAACTAGGGCTCACTAAAATAAAAACACATCCATTCATTGTACATGGAAAGAAATTTTCAAATTTAACGAGGATCTATAACAGTAACACATGTATGAATTGAAGGCAAAGGCTACGGTGGATCACTTGAAAGGAGATCTATTATGGAAAATAATTTCCAGCCGTTAGATTAAATGATTATTATAGATCAACACACACGGGATCCCGTAATCTCTCTTAGTAATTTCTTCAGTAGCTTACCATTCTCTGCCTTTTCCCCCTCCTCCCTCCGGCGGCAACGTTCAATTAACTCAATCCCTTTGACCACGGTCCACTGCAATGTTCCTTATCATGAAACGCCTTTGTACCTTGCTGTCCGACCTCAGTGACGTCTTCGCTGCTAGCGTCCTTAAACAGTCGTCACCAACGCAGACCAACATCATCCCCCTCCGCACCTCCATCTCTGACCACCCTTCCCTCCACCGTCCCCCGCAATGGCAGCTGGGAATGGACCTCCCGGACTAGTTGGACCTCTTCTTTGGGTTCCAAACCACAACGTCTACAACCAGCGCGAGCACCTTGCCAACACCCAGATGTGCCTCTCGGATCCAATGAACGTTCCGAAGCCATCCATTCGACCCGATTTGAATTTGCACTCGTAGGTCACTCCAGAAGGCCACCAGAATTTTCCTCGTAGCCTCATCGATTATTGGATGCAGGACACCCTTAGGGAAATCGAGGAGGCCAAGCTCGCCGGAGACACGCCGCTGCCGTTAGTGAGGTGGTAAGGTCGTGGAGTGAGGCTTGTGGTCCCTAATAGAGAAACGGTGCTGGTCTTTGAATTTAGGGTTTTAATTTGCAAAACAAATCAATAGAATTTTAAAATAAGGGTACCCTAGACTGAGAGAGGCAGTTCACATTCCCTCTCGCATTCTACATCGGTTCTACAAGAACCGATGTCGTAATGCATTTTCAAAGACGGGTTTATCAAAACCGTCTTAAAAATTTTCCAATTATTTACAAAAATACCACCGCTTTACTTACGACATCGGTTTTTATACAACCGATGTAAAACCTACATCGTAAAATATCATTTTTGTGATAGTGAATTCATATGTAATCAGATGTCTATTCTATGTTAGCATTCATTGTAATTGTAACTACTCAACATTTTTCTGTTTCTTTGAAGTTTATGAACATTATTAACGTTTTTTAGTATAAATATAATGACTCTTAAACACTGGGTCGCAACCTACCGTACGACGGGCGTACGGGCAAAAAGCAAACAGGTACGTCTTCTAAAAAGAAAACTCGTGGGAGTCGCCACCAATATTTATTTAAGGAAAATGTTACAAAAACCAAAAAGAGGTCTGTATTTTGAAAATAAGGATTCGGGAGTTGTTTACACATAGGGAAGTTATTAGCACCCCAAGCGCCC
Organism: Glycine soja; assembly: GCF_004193775.1. Taxonomy (NCBI): domain Eukaryota; kingdom Viridiplantae; phylum Streptophyta; class Magnoliopsida; order Fabales; family Fabaceae; genus Glycine; species Glycine soja. The sequence continues at coordinate 38,349,289 of NC_041019.1, forward strand.
ATCATAAGGGATGACAACCTTTAATCGAGTGTGCACAACGTGACTTCAAAATTATTTACTTTTCCCTTTTTATATTTTTTTATTTTTTTGGGGTCGATAAGGGGTTGCCCTTGCTCCTACATATCCTTAGGTGCGATGAGGAATTCAGACCTACGTAGTTCTTTAAAGTGAGAAAATTTGTGTGTTGAGTTGGTTTTATGCTTTTGAAAGATTCATTTTTTATTACAAACAAGAATGTCGTTAAGGCGTTGGACCTTGAAATGATCTCAAGTGATTTTTTTGATGGAGAGAAGTTTAGTTATGAGTTGGTTTTATTTTGGTTTTGTTTATCAACTTTTAATTTCTTTAAAGACAATTTTACGGCACTAGTGATCGGTTAGGATTAAACTTTACAAAAAAATGAGTTTACTGATGATAAATGGAGAAGATGAATACACATAATAACAGAGGGAACCCCTAAGGATACATAGATTATATTCAACTCTTTATAACAAAACTAACCGATTATTGTACGAGGAACACAGAACAAGAAAACGATGTAGGGAATGATCACGGTCGTGATTCGGTAGCGCCTCGACTTCACTTTTCTTCCTTCTTCCTCTTTTTTCTCTCTTTCTCTTTCTTTTTCTCTCAACTCCTGAACCTTGGTACCCCTTAACCCCCCCCCCCCCTCATCATGGCTATTTATAGGGAAAAAGCCATTTTGGGGTAGTTGAAGCTCGCCCAGACGAATTGATGCTTAGCTCTAAAGGAATGAGCTCGCCCAGGTGAGCTAGGCTCTAGAAAAATAAAAATAAAAAACCCTTTTGCCCTCTTCCTTGGTATCCTTTTGTTTTCTTGATCAAAACACTGAGTGATTCCTTGCTTCGTGTTGTAACAGGTGTCAAACACCATAATTCGACTAGCAAAAATTAAAATATCAGCGAACTATAATCCCCAGACGAAATTAAGATCTGACAACTGACAATTGAAAAAAAAGCATCCTCTACCAAGACATCTTGATTACCTTGATGATATTGACAAGAAAATAGATTAATCATATTTTAGGAGCAAAAATAAGGCAGTAAATCTTCATTGAAGTTAGTAACAAGCTTTTGAAATCATCATAAAGTCTATGAAAAGTGTACCAGCTGAAGAATCAAATATTCCAATAGATGCACATTACTTTGAGCAAATTTAGAAACTAAAGATAAGGACAAAAAAACATTTTTATATCAATTCATCAGGCAAAGTGATTATATACCACCAACTGAATTATATTGATCCAACAAAAATGTAAACCATTGTTTCCTGGCCGAAATCTGAAATTAAATACACTATTTTACCTAAAATGAATTGAAACATGCACTAAAGCCAATAGTTTAGCACCCTATCAGCTAATAGCATAAGATGGACATTATAAATAGTAGGGTCTAACATAGTCTAATAAACAACATTGAAGAAGCATTTAGTCCAACAAATCACTTATTTTCCATTCTCATCCATGATTATCAATCCTTGGCAATGATTGTACCTGCATGGAACAAAAGTTTGACAATATTTCAGTAAACAATAGCAAGTTGAAACAGCCAGATGAAAAAACTTAATTAATTGACATGCATACCAATCTAGAAAGTGATCCAAGCGTTGTAGAACATGAAAGAAGATTAAAGCATATATGCTTCCATGACAAAACATCCAGCTCCCTACACAATTTCCCACAAAAATAATTCCAAAGTGATTTAATGCACCATTCCTTTCCAATTTTAAAAATTATACATGTTATTGTTGGGTTAGTAATTAGATCCCGACAATTTCAATTAGATCTAATTATTACAGTAGCAAAAACCTTTTCACTTAAAAAATTAGACTTATTTTGAAAATAAATATTATACATTATCCAAATAACAAAAAATGGGCAAGAAATATTCCTTATACCTCATCAACGAGAATCTTAACAAAGTTGAATTATTTCATCTGAAACATTGTCCATTGTCAGATACTTTGACTTCAGCATTTCCTCATTTTTAACTAAATATAAGTAAAAAAAATAAAAAAAATAAGAAGCGAGGTTGAAAAGCTACATCTATCATTTAAGCATTAACCAGTATATGATAAAATCTCTAATAATGATCGTGAAACCACTACTAAAAAAAAGACTTTTTACGACGGTTAATAAGTACATTTAACGACGGTTATCAACCGTCATTGTTTAAAACAACGTTAAAACGAAATCAGTTTTTACGACGGTTATTATAATAACCGTCTTTGAATGTAAGAACCTTTCAAAGACGGTTATTATCTAATAACCGTCTTTGTATGCTATGTTAAAGTTTACATTTAAAGATGGTTATTTGCTAATAACCGTCTTTGAACTGTGTGTCAGAATAGGCATTCAAAGACGATTATTAGCTAATAACCGTCTTTGAATGTTGTATCAAAGTTTACATTCAAAGATGGTTATTTGTTAATAATCGTCTTTGAATTATGTGTCAGAATAGGTATTCAAAGACAGTCATTAGTTAATAACCATCTTTGAAAGGTATGTCAGACTTTACAATCAAAGACGGTTATTAACAAATTACCGTCTTTGAAAGCTGTGTCAAAATAGGCATTTAAAGACGGTTATTTGCTAATAACCGTCTTTAAATGCTGTGTCTTTCAAAGACGATTAATTGTTATTAACCATCTTTGAATGTTGTACCAAATTTTAGATAGAGCAGTACAATAAATAGGTTTACCACAAATAACCATATATGCTGAATCATTGTCAACCAGTTTCAACTATTAGTTTGTGTTTAATAATCATAATTATCTTAAAAATTCATATGAACTGAATCAAGGGACTGAACATGGAAAGCAGTGGACTCCGATAATAGCTCAGCTTTAACCATAACATCCAAAAAGGGTTCAGTCTCAGAAATCTAATCATTGCAACCTACAAAAAGCTAAAAATACAGCTACAGATGCTAATTACATTGAAATGTTGTGTATATTTATATTTATATGTTTAATTAGCATAAAATATTTGATGTTGCTTATTACAGTGGTGTGCAGATTCCTAACAGAGAAAATGAAAGTTGTTATTTAGATATGAATGCATCACAAAAAAAAATCTTGAAAGTACAAAAAATTATTATCTGAAAATGAACTAATTAAAGACGTTTATTAGGTATCTACTTATGTCAAAAAAACATAAAAAAAAAGGTGTTCCACTCTTTGAAAAGAAAGAAAATAAAACGAAATCTTTAGTCAATTGTTTGTCATCCTAAGCTACTTACTTTCACTAGCATGCACACATATTCGATGGACACAAATTCTAAGCATGTCTTTGATCCTTATACTATGTACTTTTTCTCTCACCCTTGCAAATAATCTCAATTCTTATACACGTAGTATTTTTTTTTCTCACAATTTTTTTTAATGACAATTATGTTCAAGTTACAATTAAGCACTAAATTAAATATGAATTTTTTTTAAAAAATAATTTAAATCTTAATTGATCATATTATAAAAGACTTTTGTCTCCTACTTTGCACATAATCTCTATTATTCCTATATACCTTTTCTCAACTCCGACCTAGTTGATCATGTTATTTATTTTAGATATAATTTTGTGCGAAATACTATTTAACACTAAATATAAACATCTTTTTTAAAAAAACTTAAGCCTTAATTTACCACCTTATAAAAAGATTAAATTAATTCTGAATCCCTATACACTACTAGTATAGTATAGTCTCACACACGCAAGTCGGAATAATTGACAAAATTATCTCCTAAAATTATGAAAAAAGTGTTTAAAATTATTAAAATATTATCTTAATTAGTTCTTAATTAAAATCAACAAAGAATAGTCATTTCAGTCCAAAAATATTTATCATATTATTCTTTAAAGTTACATATATAAAATAATAAATTTCAACATATTAAGTTGCAAAGAATCATTTTTTGGTTCCCTTGATCATCTTAGACCATCAAAATGAGATGCAAAGAAACACGTGAAATACACTAATATACAAAACATGAAGAGAGACATAGAGAGTAGTGAGGCAGAAACATAACACACAAGACTGCAACGGCAGCCAAAGGCACTATTGATTCTAACATTTGTTGGTGCCAACACTCTACACGATAAAAGCTTCCAATCTCTTACCATTTTTAATCCTTGTTTTTCTCTTTCCCTTCTTAATCCTTTACCAATTTCTACATATTGCACCAAATTGCTATATATGCACCAAATTGCTATCCGCATTTGAGACTGGAAAAGTCAAGCTTTTTTGTAAAACAAAACTTCAAGCGGAAATTTAAGATTGTACGAGTATATATAGAAGTGGATGGATTATGAAGGTAGCTGAATCAAATGCTTTAGCTCTATCAATTTTTTTAAAGGAAAGTGAGCATTGGCTAGAAGGGAAAGACTAGAGAGCAAAGAAGGATCAGGAAGGCCCCTTATAGGGATAGCTTCATTTTATTTTAATGGTTATCAGATCCAGAGTTGTAGTTGCACTATCTATATGCTATGGGAACTAAAATCAATATATAAGAAACCATATAGAGCACTAAGTCACAGCTAGATTCCATCTATGTTGTCCAAATATCTATCAATTTTCTAAATGTTCCCATGTTCAATAGAAAAAAATTGGAATGTTGTACCTCTGAGAAAAAATAATCCAAACTCAGCTTATAAGAAAAAAAATAATGTTGTATCTATCAATTTTCTATCAATTGGAATGTTGCTTCCCTCTGGCTTTCAGAGCAGTAGGAATTGTTAAATGAAACATCATAATACATTAATTGAAATATACCTTTCTTGGAATATATCTCATAGAATATTATTGCCAGAAACAAAAATGGGCATATTATAATTATAATAGCAAAACAAATTCAGGGTGGGGAGGGAAGGGGCATTGCAGTTTATCAGGGTCCATAACTGAGAATATACCTAAGTAATCCAATAACCGGTTGTAAAGCTCCAACGAGAATAACTTCTTTCTTTATATTAAGTTCATTCACCAACCACAAACTTATTGTATTTTTTCAAAAAAAAAATATTGAACTAGAAAAGCTTAAAATACAATTAGCAAAGCAATGAGCCAATGATGACGTACCTCAAGATCACAATAACTCGGCTAACGTCACAGCTGCGTCAATGCATACATATATTAATCAATTGTCATTTATAAATGCACATGATCCAAATAATACCATCAAGACATATGAATTGCCAGCTACTATATAATTTAGTAGTAGTATTTTTTAAATCGGAATATCATCACACTTGCAAGTAAGATCAAAGACAATTGGAAAAGTTATTTATAGTCAATTGCTATATTATCTTATTTTTTTTTAAAAAAAATACAATAAACTCTAGTTTAGTCAATGTATATATTGACAATTGACTATCAAAAGGACCTAGCTTGCTCTAGATATATATATTGACAATTTGGCTTATATAGCCTAATTAATATCATTTATATTACTATAAATTTTTATATATTATTTTGGATAGCAGATGCTTATGATTAGAAATATGCATGCATATACTTTATGCTTAATACTGGATGAGTAATTTATTTGACATGTGGATATTTTAATTGGAATCACGAATCGGCAATATAGTAGCATTATTATCATATTTTATTTTGTTGCTAATGCATAAGAATATAAAGAAGAATCACAATTATTTTACTGATTTATACCTAAGTAAATTATTTTACTGATTCAAATCTCTTGACTAAACAGAGGGATTATATCAAATTCAACAAGTATAATTCAAAACCAAATATGTAGGCAAAAAAATAAAATTTATAAGGCCTTCTTTTGTTTTGCTAGAAAACTCAGCTTAAGAACATAGCAATAGTATTCCCCTCTGTAGCTTGTTATGTTATATTATGTGAGAGTTGAAGAGGTTCAGCATAGCAGTGCATAATATGAATTCACTCAAGCAGTCCAATTTGTACAAATGATTCATTCAAGTAGTTGTTGGTGCAATAAAGTTTCATTCAGTCATTTTATCAAGCAATTTGCAAACAGTAACCCTGTCCGTGATACCAAAAAATAGCTCTAACAGCTTTGAAACCAAGTTAGTTCAAACATAAAAGCAACAAAAAATAATTATAATATGAAATGAAGCATACAATACAACAACAACATCAAAGTAGCAAAGACGCAAAACCAACAATATAGTTAAGCCCAAGTGATTCATACCCACAAAAAGAGACGTGTTGATGTTTGTGGAGCTTTCCTTGCACGCAACATGCCACGGTAATTGACCATGTTCAGTCTTGCTAAATAATGAGTAGCATAAAAAGGAGAAACACAGTCATTAATAATTCATTTCTTCAACATTATAGAGTACAATATACGCATTTTCAATTTTTTACTCATCATTCCAAATCTTGTACACGACTACCCGAGCACAAAATTATCAATCTAGAAATGAGGAAAAAGGCTTGGTGTTGCCCTGCATTGCTGAAAATATAAATATACATATAAACGAGAATGTTAAACATCTTTCTAAAGTAGAAAAAAAATAGTGAATGTAAGATGGTATACCAAGAAGGCGCGGAGCTTGGACTCATCCAGATCGCACTGATTGGAACCTTTGACACTGCTGGTGACGTCGAGGAGGCGGTGGCCGCCCTCGGGGATGAAGGCATTGGCGTAGAGGGAGAGCCCGCAGAGGCAGAAGGCGGCGGAGAGCGTGACGTCAACAGGGAACAACCGGGGGAGCGTCGCGAGAAGGAGGCAGAGGAGGGTGGAGAGTTGGGAGAGCGAGGCGGAGACGGAGAGGCATTTGGCCTTTGGAGCGAGGAGCGAGACGCGGGCGAAGCCTCTAGAGGGATTGGGGGTTAGGGTTCCTGGCTGCGCTGCGCATGGACCACTCTCACATATATATCTAAGTCTTTTGTTTTAATTGAGATAACGACGGTCTTTTATTAAGACTTGTTGTTATTGTTATCAGTAACACACATTCTAAGGCGGTTTTTTTAATAACCGTCTTAGAATGTGTCCTTTTTGTAAAATAATTACAAAAATGCCACCGATTAATTTTTTAAGGCGGTTCCAAAATAATCGTCATAGATCCGTTGTCGTAAAATCCCACATTTTTAGTAGTGAACAGTACATGAGAATATCTACGTAAACTTTTTCACATTATAGGAAAAAAAACTTTTCACATAACCTTGATGAAAGTAGAAAAGGAATAAAAAACCACTAACAATGCATTAAAAAACTTAGAATTAATTTGATAGGGGTCGCGCGAACGCAAGCCCCCACTACCACAAATTATGATATAGGGTCTCCTACTTGAGGATACCTTAGATAGACACCCCTCCAAAGTGCAATGGATGTCATCAATCTAGGCCTTGAATGTTCCTGATCATCCATTGACCCTAACCAGGTAAGTTTAAATGTCATAATCAAGATTAATTTATAAGCTTTCCTCTAATGACATCCTTCATTTAAACAAGATGCGAGACTCAACCACAGTACAAAGTTAGCACCTTATGATGGTTTGAGCTATTCATCTTATTATTACTTCTCTTTTATTTGTACCACATCACATTTGTTGATGATTTGGTTATTATTCACAACCTGATGCATTGCAACTATGCATCAGATTAAAAATGTATTAATAGTTTTTCTTTTAAAAAAAAGTTGCTTCTACTAATTAAAAATAAATAAATAACAATATTTACAATGTGCCTCTTATTCAGGAATAGAGATAGGAATGTTGTTTTCACTCATACGGTCATACCCTCAGGGAAAGAAACAACTGTGTTGATTGGTTAGCCGAAATCGGTTTTGATTTGGATACTATTTTTGGTCCAATTGCACGGCTACAACTTCTTTTAGTTGCGGATGTTATAAGCATATTTTTTGTTAGTGGTTCTTGGTTTTCCTGCTTTTGGATTTCTCTTGTATTCCCGCCGATAATAAAAAGATGAAGCATATCTACTAATTCAAATTGTGTAAACTTCACTGCTGGATTTGGATTAGTTTAATTTTTCACAAAAATAACTTTGACGCATTAATCTTGCTCCATATATTTTAACTATAAGTTTTTCTAAATAAAATATGTGATATAATTTCTTGAATGTGAATCTGATGAATAAATAAGTTATATAGACAAAAATATATAACAGTCTAAATTGACATATTGTTGTACTAACTGCTCTCATAAATTCTAACAACTATTTAGCTAACAAATGGATTTTATGGATTTCTCATCGGACAGGCAATAGGTGTAGGTATTAGAGCCAACAACATTACTCCTTAATAAAGTTGTGATTCAATAAACCCTTTTCTAATTCTTGAGAAGTACTTGTCCCACTAATAATCCTTCAAGGCTTAAAATAAAACATATTCATCCAAACAATAAATAAAGGGGTAAAGCGAAAAACTAGATGGGGAAATTGTAAAGCAATGATCTAATAACAAAATTGTAAACAAACTGAAATAGAACAGCAAAAATTATAAACTTGACCAAAGAGCAATTTTGGAAAATCTTGAATCTTCAAAAAGGAGCAGAAAGTGTGACACCCTCTACCTTGATATACATATAAATAAGAAAAACATATAAAAATACGGAATTTAATTAAACCAACTTTATCAGATCGTGCACACAAACTCATGTGATAAAGGGTCACATTCGCTTCACTATTACCAAATAAGCTTTATTAAAAACATATTCGACTCAGAACAAGGCCGTCAAAGTTTACAAAAGAAATCTTGTTAAACAATGAAAAAATAAAGTAATATAACATCATGCAATTGAAATAAAAAGGCATGCCCCAATGTCACATCCTATCTGAGCATTGTATCTCAGCGTCCTCTAGCACAAGGTTATTTAAAGTCATCTACTCCCACAAACACAAGGTTCGAGATCATCACAGGGTCCAAACACAAATAACACGCAAGGAGTGAGTTATCACATTTCTAAATAAAATACAGATAAACAAATACATAATCAATATAAATTATAGAAGTATTTATAACATAGCTCAACTTAATACAATCTACATTACTTCACCACTTTATCATTTAAAATTCATTTTTAATCACCAATCACGTTACACATGAATCACACACTCGAGTTAAGACGTAACAACACTCATCAATTTCATGATAAATAATTCACAGGCGTTATGCAACATTTATACTAAGACTTAAACTTATATGCAATGTGATACCATGTCAGAAAAAAACCACACTGGGACGCTTAGGAATACATAACAAGACACACCACACAATGGGTATGTCAGGTCATTCTCACTAAGTAAACTCATAAGGTAACTAGTCAGGATCAGTCTGTTTTGCGAGAATGCTCAAACCATATGGGATCAACATAAGTTTAAAGGAGCACTTAAACCAAGTGTCTTTACCCTCAAGACCTAGATTCTGAAGAATCCGTTAGGACCTTATCTTCCTGATTCAGGTCCAACCCCTAAAACAATTTTTGCACGCAGACACTGCTCATGAATTATACAATTCCCATGACCCCACACTCGTGTTTCAAACATGTTTAACACATTGTGCTACAATTTAACACTTTAGGTTCCTAACTAGGAATCCTACACTTTCCCTTTAACACGACACCTAAACACTTTTCTCATAGTAAACACCAGTCGGGTTATTGTATAATTCACAGCTCACAACACAAGTATTGTCACATCAAGTTTTAACCACACACTTATTCACAACCAAGTTTCATGTCCACAATTTTAACATCTCACAATCCACCATCACATGTTTACGTGTATCGCACAAATCAACGCATGTTCAAATTTTCACTTACTCAATCCCAATAACAATGTTGTGATCTCAAAGCAACATGTTATCTCAATATTCATCACATATTCAATTTATCACTTACACATATTTTTAATCACAATTTCATGATCTCAATATTATAATCATACATGAAGAATTACAATATAATAAACATCCCAAAATAAACCCTAATTTGATCCCCTAAGGATCCCTACACATGTTTATTTTAACCCCAATTGCAATAAATTCATCTCTTACCTCTAAGCGGGCTCACGTGTGTAGTCCGTTAGTGATAGTAGCATCTCTAGCGGTTCCCCAAGTTTGCTCTTTTTTTTTGTTTGTTTGTTCTGTTAGAATTTTCAAGCGTTAGAGAGAAAGAGAAGGGATTGAAACCTCCAATTCACTGTCTGCATGTGATGAGACATTTTCCCTCCACAGACATTACTTTTTAAATCCCAACAGTGAATATGTATGGATTTTCATTTCAAACATGGTGTCCAACTTTGACAATGATCCAATAGTTAACGCGTCCAAAATTGTAGTTTTATTGGGATAGTTTTGGTTGTATGCGGGAAAAACAAAGAGTTATGTACAAGGGACATTCCCCTCATCATAGATATTTTTTCGAAAATCCCAAGGGCTATATGAAAAAATAAGTTATGAACATGGTGTTGAAATTTCATGATAATCCAATGATTAACAAGTCCAGGATCGACATTTTACTCAAACAGGTTTAGGTGTATACGGGGAATAAGAGTTATAACTACGGAACTCAGGGCCTATTATTTACTCTACTTTTCTTTATTTTATCATTTTATAAAAAGAAACTTTCTTTTAATCCTTATCAAATGAATAAATAAAACATTTTTTAAGGATATATATTTATTTTATTTACCTTAAAACTATTATTTTATTTAATAAAATTATTTCTCCTTATATATTTAATTATAAAAACTTTATTTTTTTTCTAAAACTCTATTTATTTTTAAATAAAATCTTTTTAAATTTATTTTACGAAAAATTGAATGTTACAGAAACTAACCTTTTCCCAAAATTAAGATGATTTTGCAACAAAACTAGGAAGGGTCCTTGATGAGATCTCACCCCGAAACTTTGTCTATCAACACATATCACTCTTTCATCAACTCTTATCCTAATGTTTGAGCATGAAGGTTTTGTTTGTCTTTTGTAATAGATCTACAGGTTGCTTTTGGAGGTAAGCAACATTTATTTATGCATTCTCCACTCTCTTATCCTTCTCTTCAGATTCTAATTTTGGCTTATCCAAAGTTTCTGACAAAATTAAGTCTTCCCTTTTAGTTGTTTTATCTCCATCCAAGCTTTCTCATCTTTTTTCTTTAAAGTTGGACACTTCCTCTTTTGAAACTTCCCCATTACACCTTAAATTAATAACTTTATGAAGCTGGTTACTCAAATCATGGAGAATGTAATTGATGTTAGCAAGAATTTATACGTTCATAAGCTTTCTTTTTGGGTGGAAAAAAAAATCAGCAGACCTTAGAATTTTATAAGCCTTTTTCCACTTAGTTACCAAGACATTAATATTTTGATAGTATCAATAAGTTGTTGTCCCCCTTGACCCTCCATGAGCAAAAAATTTAAAAGGGAGGTCATCAAAGTTTCGATCCTATTACAAGAACTAAAATCTTTTCTGTTATATAAAGCTTTTCCAACAACATATGACCAAAACAGACTGAAAAGCTCCTTAAGAAAATTGTGTTGTTCAACAGTCACTTCCATTAGATAATCAAAAAAAACTTTAAACAATATTTAACTAAATTAAAGGGGGTTGCGCGAACACAAGCCCACACTGCCATACATTATGATGTAGGCTTTCCTACTTGAGGAGACCTTAGATTGACACCCCTCCAAAGTGCAATGGAGGTCATTAGTCTAGGCCATGGACCTTCATGGTCATCCATTGACCCCATCCAGGTAAGTATGATTTAATGTAGCTAGTCAAGTTTAATTTATAAACTCTCATCTATCAACGACCTTCATTTACATATGATGTCGGACTGAACCAACCACACTAAAATTTGCTATATCTTAATCTTGCTACTATAAAATTTGAACTTAGTTTACTACTTTTTTCTTATTTTCTCTACATTGCACTACATATCAAGACATTTTACTTTTTTCATCATGTGGGAATTAGTTAATTCCCCTTTATCTACTTTTATCTATGCGGGTGGAAAAAACGTTTAATCATTTTTTTATATAGAAGAAGTGTGTTTTTTTGGAATTGTCATATGATTAGTATAGTTTTAAGCAAATTTGGATTTCTATATACCCACTTGTGTGATATGTGACACCCTCTACCCCATACATATATGTACTAATAAAAGGAAAAGAAAATCATAATTAATCAAAAAAATTAAAACATATTTAAAAAAATCCTTTCAATAGGGTAAAAGGCTCACATTCCCTTTCTTTTACATCATATTCAAACTTGTCCAAATAAATAATAAAGTCATCTTGACTCAAACAAGATCGTCTAAGACTTCATACAATTAATATAGAAACCTATACCCCAATATCACATCCTATCAGAACATTGTGTCATGACATCCTTCAACACAAGGTTCCTTAAAGTAATTCACCTAGTCATCTGCTCCCCCAAACACAAAGTTCAAGATCATCACAGGATCCAAACACAAACAACACACAGGGAGTAAGTTATCACATTCCTAACTAATGGAGAGAAACAAGATAACATGTAGGTATAAATATCATACAAACAAAATAAAACTTACTTAAATATAGCTCACGTCATTTCATCATTTTGTCACCCAACATCACATCACAACACAACATATCTCATTCATTTTCACAACATTCACGTACTCAAGGGTCAAAACACAATATCACCAAGTCAATCAACATCGATCAATGCAAAAACGTTATGTAACATCTACACTAAGACTCAATCCTATATGCAATGTGGTACCATGTCAGTGAAAATCCTCATCGGGCGCCTAGGAGTACATGACAAGACAAACCACACACTAGCAAGTTAAGTCACTCTCACTGGGTAAAATCATAGGGAAACCAGTTAGGGTCACGTTGTTTTGCGAGAATGCTCCAACCATATGGGATCAACATAGGCTTAAAGGAGCACTCAAACCGGGTGTATTTACCCTCAAGGCCTACACTCCGAAGAGTCCATCAGGGCCTCTCCCTCCTAATTTAGGTCCAACACAGAAAACATTTTTGCACACAGACTCTATCTATGAACTGTACAAAACACACGACTCCTCAATTGTTCTCAAAATAGTTTTAACTTGTTGCCCTTTTTTATCAACCAATTTGCATCAAAACATCAATATTGTATTTATAAACATAAAGGAAAAAATTATAATTCAATAAAGATCCCAAAATAAATCCCAATTTAATCTTCTAAGGATCCCTACACATGTTCATTCTAATCCCAATTGCAATAAACGCATCTCTTACTTCTAAACGGGCTCACGTGTGCATTGTGACAACAATAGCGAAATCTTTAACGGTTTCCTGAGATTCCTCAAGTTTTTCCTCTGATTACTCTGATAGGGTTCCTAAATGTCAGAGAGAAGAAGGGTGATGCAATCCTACCCCCCAAGGGCATTGGATAGAAGACTCCAAAAAGATTGGGCCAAAGATGCAAGAGAAGGCCCTAGGATTCTCATGAGCCTTAGGGTAAATTTTGGGCCCATGGGCTAAGTATGAACCTACTTATCTTTGTACATATTAGATGAAGGTTTCATTAATTTTGGGTCTTTTATTTAGGGCTCGATAATGTAGGTAGGATACCCTAGAAATATAGGATTTTTCAGCCCTTGTATTTTAGGGCACCTAGACTAGTTTTTGTATTAGGGGTAGTTTTGTAATTTCACATGCACTAAGTGAATATTTGATGTGTGTGGTTGGAAATAAATTTAATTGAATTGGTAGAAGCCCAATCCAATTAAATTTTAGAGGGGGAGGTGAGCATTTGCTTACTACACCCCATTGCCACATCATATAGTCACACTTTGTGCATGTCCTTCATGCTTTACATTCCTCATGACACCTAAGCACACTTAGTGGAGAATCTTGGAATTGATCTTGGATTAGTGGTTTGAACCATAACTAAAATTCACTAGTCATAATTAGTGAAATTTTGGCTCCAAAGTTTGGCTCCACAAATTCAATTTCAAATTCAAGTAAAATTTGAATTGAAATTCAAATTTCCCTCCAATTTTGTGTGACACTTAGGCTATAAATAGAGGTCATGTGTGTGCATTTTTTTAACTTTGATCATTTGAAAATTAAACTTCAGATTTCAGAGCTCTATTAGAGCACAAAATTTCATGCTCTTCTCTCCCTCTCCCTTCATTCATCTTCTTCTTCCTCCAAGCTCTTATCCATGACCTCCTATGGTGGTGAGCTTCTTCTAGACTCATCTTCTCCTTGAAGTGGCGTCTCCTCTCTCTCTTCCTTCTCCATTCCGCTGCCATTCATCTTCCAAGAAGCAAAGGAATCCATTGATGAAGAAGATCCTAGGAAAACAAGCTCCAATGGAGCTTACATCAAAGGGATTGAGGCCTCCATTTTGTATTGCTTCATGAGATTCATTTTTCTCTCTCCATGAACATTATTTTGCAAATCCCAATGGTCAAGGTGTGCGTAATTGAATTGCGAACCACATATCAAAATTTCACGACAATCCAACGATCAACGAGTCTGGGATCGTAGTTTTACTAAGACAGATTTTTGTCTCTGCGGGAAGAGAAAAAGTTGCGATAAAAAGGGTTTTTCTCTTAGTGAGAATGCTCGGAATTGAGTTGCGAACTTGGTGCTCAAATTTCACGATGATCCAATGGTGAATGAGTCTGAGATCGGCATTTTTCTGAAACAGGTTTGGTGGTATGCGGGAAAATGAGAGTGTTTTGAGAGGAGGAGAAGGGAAAACGAAAGTAAGAGAAAGAGGAGGCATAAAGAGTATCATTAGTCTCAAAACTGACCTAAGATGTCCCTATTTATAACTAAGGTACTCATAGTCTATTATTTAGTTTTTTTATTATATTATAAAAAGGATCTCTATTTTATTTTCTATCAAATGAATAAATCAAATATTTTTTTTCTTCAAACCATTATTTTAATATAGTTATTTCTCTTTATTTATTTAATTATAAAAACCTCATCATTTTCTAAAACTTTATTTATTTATTTACTTTTACTAAAAATCCTTTTTAATTTATTTACAAAAAATGGGATGTTACATGATACTTCATTTTGTGATATATATATATATATATATATATATATATATATATATATATATATATATATCCAGAAAGTCATATGCTTTGTAAGAAACTTGTCTAGTTTGGGAAGAGTTTTTGATTGATAAAAAAGAAGAATCAAGTACATATTAATCAATATTAGATTGATTGGTCTAAAGTTATCGACCAAAAAGAGTTGCTTTTATTTACAAGTAGGCACAATGATGCATGTAATCATACAAATACAAACATTAGCAATGATTAAAAAAATAGTTTTGTTTGCTCACAATGGAAAGCTCTTTCAATGATGTAGAAATGGGTATGCTTATGAAGTTTACATTCTATAATGGGTGAGTTTGGTTAAACTCTTTTTTAGATAAAAAGCACTTATTTTATATAAAAAAGTGTTTATTATAAAATTTTAGATGTTTGTATAAATTTATTTAAAAAAGTAGAAGCTAAAAATAAGCTTGTGTGAAAGCAGGAATTGGAAAAACACGAAGGTGGGTTAATGAAAATTTGGATGGGACTACCCCTGAACAAAATGCAATTTGACTGTGACCTACCTCTTCTCCTTCATCACCGCGTGACCTTCATTTTCACCTAGAGCCAAAAACACCTTTCTTTGCGAAGGTGGGTTAATGAAAATTTGGATGGGACTACCCCTGAACAAAATGCAATTTGACTGTGACCTACCTCTTCTCCTTCATCACAGTGTGACCTTCATTTTCACCTAGAGCCAGAAACACCTTTCTTTGCGATGCAAATGCAAGAAGCAAAGCTTTGAGTTCAGTGAGTAAGAAAATAAGTAAGCAACACTGATTTGATTTTCGTTGTTTTGCTTGCAGTACTTCAATCGCTTCTTCTACGAATGTTAATGAACTTACTTTCTGTGTTTTCATAGTTGCAAAAATATGGATATATTTAATTGTTTGTTAATATGATGATTTTGGGTTATTCCTTATTTTCACTTGCTCTCTATTTATTTTCTAACTGCCCACGACTAGGAACATACTTGTGTTTGAAGATCTGACTTTTATTTATGTATTTTTCCTAGTATGATACTTTGTTTGCCCATTCCATTATGCTTCAAATTTTGTTGCATTTTGTTTTTGCGATGTATTTGATTTTGTACACATGTTAGCACTTTTGGGTCATACATATATATCACATAAATTGAATGAGTTAGGACCATTATATAATTAGCCAAAATATTAAAGTGGTCTAATCAATATAAAAGTATGACTAAGGGCATATATGCCATGAAAGACTGATTGTGTAGATACCATCAGTGATATTATAATTTGATGAGAGGCCAAATTATAATTATCAAATTTGGGGTAACTGATGTCAGTTACCAATATAAGAGGTTATGGTTCCCATGTGTAGAGAGCAATGCGTACAATTTCGCTTTTCTCTTTATCCCGTCAGAAGAAAAAAATTCAGAGAAGAAAAAATGGCTCTCTACATTTGGAAGATCACACAACCAGTCTTCTCATCAACCTTCATCATCATTCCATTATGGCTAATCTAAGTACGCTTCCGCATTTAGTTTTTTATCATGATTTTGAGTATGGGAACACAAATGGGTTCTATTCATCTTTGTATAGTAATTTCTCTCTATATGAATAGAAAGCATGTGATTAGGATTGATAATTTTCTGTTAGAATCAAATTAGGCTAATTGATTGATTTCCAACAACACAAACTGTTTGATGTGTGTTCTGAAACACATGGAAAGGGAACGACAAACAAATTGTGATTTATGGGGTCCAATATTCAATTTTATTAATGGAAATGTTCGCAACAAATTCTTTTGTTATACCCCTTTCTTTCATTCTCACTTGTTTATCAGGCCACATATGATATGAGTATGACACAATATATCTTTGATATGCATTGTGACAATACTCACAGAGCAAGGAATCTGAAAAACATGCTAGCTATAGCTACATATTCAAGCTCTAAGTTAATGATTTCTTGTAGAATGATCATAGCATCTTTCTAAGTATTTTCCACTATTCAGTTGTTAATGGGATGACATCAAATTTGAATTATCTATGCTAGCCTTCTAGCAATTAAATAACTTTTTTCACAACTCAATTTCTGAAAGGTATTGTTGCTCACAATTGTTAGTGTCTCAAAGTAAAAATTCCTACCATAACATGAATTATAGTAAAAGATACATTTCCACATTAGTAGAAACATAGAAATAACAATAAAAAAATATATATTTTCCATGGAAGCAACCTCCTCTGAAGTTCAAACAATAAAAAATAACATTTTGCACTAGACCAATAACATTTTGTTTTTGTTGCTTTTGGGTTTGTAGATAATTGCTTCATATGACACTGGAAAGACACTTGTTTTTTATGCACATTTTTCATGCTCTATTCCTATGGTTGATGATAGCGTGCCCTGTAGGTGGGCCATGTCCCTTGCACTAAATTGAGATGCTTAGATTTTTTTTTCAATAACTTAGTATATTAATTGTCCCTTATTTTTTAAAATGATTCCAGATCAATGATGGATTGTTATTATTTTATAATATGATTATGTTTTTATCATATAAACATGTGTCGATCCCACATGGTTGAAGCATTCTCGCAAAACAGCGTGACCCTGACTGGTCTCCCTATGATTTTACCTAGTGAGAGTGACTTGACTTACTAGTGTATGGTTTGTCTTGTCATGTACTCCTAGGTGCACGATGAGGTTTTTCACTGACATGGTACCACATTGCATATAGGATTGAGTCTTAGTGTATATGTTGCATAACGCTTGTGTATTGATCAATATTAATTGATTTAGTGATATTGTGTTTTGATTCTTGAGTGTGTGAATGATGTGAAAATGAATGAGACATGTTGTGTTATGCTGTGATGTGATGTTACATGACAAAGTGGTGGAATGACGTGAGTTATGTTTAAGTTGTATTTCGTTTATATTATTTGTATATCTACATGCTGTCTTGTTTCTCTCTATTAGTTAGGAATGTGATAACTCACTCCCCGTGTGTGTTTGTGCTTGGATCTTGTGATGATCTCAAACTTTGTGTTCGTGACAGCAGATGACTGGGTGAATTACTTTAAGGAACCTTGTGATGAAAGACGTTGGGGCACAATGCTCTTATAGGATGTGACATTGGGGCATGAGTTTTGTTGAATTACATGATGTTTTGAGCCAAAAATGTTTCTGACAAGTTTTATTTGATAATAATGAAGTGAATGTAAGCCTTTTACCCTTTTGAAATGCTTTTATTTAAATGTGTTTTAAAAACTTTTAATTAATTATGATTTTTTATTCTTTTTATTATTAGTACATATATGTGTGGAGTAGAGGGTGTCACATCTACCGATATGTGAAACACCTAATGTTGATGATGAGGATAATGCAATGCATGGAGAAACTCAATTTCATGAAGGTGGTGTTGGTAATATTACATCATCTTTGATGTAATTAACTATGCATGTTGATGCTTCTGATTACATCAAAGATGATGATCGTTATTGGCCTTCCTTTAAAGATTGCATAGGGGCCATAGATGGAACTCATATTGCTTTACATCTTCCTACATATAAGCAATTGCCATTTTTTAATACAAAAGGATATACAAGCACAAATGTCATAACTGTATGTGATTTTAAAATGTGTTTTACATTTGCATCGTATGGTTGGGAAGGATCTGTTCATAATATTTTCACGGATACTCTTCGAAAGCAAGATCTAAGATTTTGTTATCCTCCTGAAGGTAATTTTATACAACTTTAATTATTTTATTTTAATTGATGGTTATTTTTTTACAATATCCCTAAGACATATTTATGTATTTATAGGTAAATATTACCTTGTTGACCCGAGATATCCATCATTCAAAGGTTTCTTAGGATCTTATAGAAATACAAGGAATCATCTTCAACGTTTTAGATTGGCTCCAAATTTCAGATCTAAGATGAAATATTTAATTTTCATCATTCTAGTTTGAGAAGTTTTATTGAAAGAACTTTTGGTGTTTGTAAAGCAAGATGGAGAATATTGCAACACATGATCAGTTTTAAACTTGAAACTCAAATCTCTATCATATGAGCATGTTTTGCACTCCATAATTATGTTAGAAGGATAGATTCAATAGATTTAGATATTCTTGAAAACTTAGAGAATGTTGAAGCATTACAAGCTACAAAGCAAAATTTTAACGATGAAGATCATAATGACATTCGTCATGAAGAATGGCAATAACCATTTCAAGCAGATGTAAGATACATGGAAGAAATAAGAAATGTTATTAGAGATCAATTGTCAAGATGACTATGACATTAGTTTCTTTTAGGTATTGATTTTTCTATGAGGTAATTTTTAAAATAAAAATATAACAACAATATTATTAATAAACTCTAGTGTAAGTTCATGCGTAGAATCAATAAAAAGCACGAAAATTTGGAAACATTTCATTAATAAAATATTGTAATAACATAGTTGTTACGCTAAAAAAATAATGTTTGGAGTTTTCATTTATCTATTATTCATATTTGAATGTCTTTTTTAATTAAAAAAAATGGACATATAACGCATGTATAAAAAAAATGATTTTTGCTAAACAAATTATTTCGTAAGTGCTTATAAGGTCTTTTATGTAATTTTGGAATAAGAAACACTTCTCCACTTGTCATATCCAAACAAGTTAATAATCACTTTTAATTAAAAAAAGTAATTTTTTTTATAATTGTAACCAAACATAAATACACATTATGCTTTTGTAAAATCACGTATACATAAATCACTTGTTTTAAAAGAACTTATTTTAAGTTTAAACAAACTCCCTCAATATTCGGATTAAATGAAAATTTCCATGGTTTGCACGTATTTGCTTTTTTTCTTCTTCATTGAATGGAACTAACATGGCAATATGGCATGGAGACTGATGTGTTCATTGAGATTCCATGAAATTAGTAGCTTCTAAAACTAAGCAGTTTATAGCATATTGTGTATACCAACACTGCTATGTACCCCTTTGGCGTTCTCACTCTTAGAAGCTCATGAAAGTTGAAGTACCTTGTGTCACACAAACCCTCTTCCTTGCAAAACACAACATTTTGCTCACTAGAACTACACTGGAATACAGAAGATTTAAAAACTCTTCGATTTGAACACTGAATGACGATTGAAAACCAATATGTATCTCTAGAAAGTATTCTCTGCAGACTCTCTTCCCTCATCTGGTTCATGTGTTAAAAATAATTTTCTTGCTCGTCCTCCTGCTCTTGTTCACGTAATATGATATATTCTGTCTGGGTTTTGTGTTAGATTCCTACATTTGCTCTAAAATTCGTCTGTAATTATATTCTTGTTCCGTATTAGCGTTCATTGTAATTGTAACCTCTGGACATTTTTCTATTTCTTTAAAGTTTATGCACATTATTAGCATATTTTTTTTATACAAATATCATGACTCTAACGCCAGCGACTTTCCTTCATTTGATTGATTTAATGGAAGAATCCGTAATTAATAAGAATTCCGAATTGAAAATAATAATAGTTATTGAACTCTACGAATTACTTCGAGATTTCTTTTTAGGTCTTTAATTGTGTTCATACAATTTTGTAACCCCGTGTTCATAAGAAAATTTAACACTTTAAGTTAGAGTGTGTAACTAATTTTTGGCATGTCAAAATTGAAACATCCAATCGATTTCCATTGTTGTAGGAATTAAGAAAAAATAAACAAATAGAGAAAACATAGCCAATTAGTTGGCATTCTCTCCACATTTATCAGTCTTCTAGTGATTTATCAATGGCATCAGTTCAGAGCAACGTTGTATTCTCAGATATATGCAGTTCCTAAAAAAATGCAATAGATAAGATTTCCTCATATTTCTCCATATTTTCTGCTCCCCCAAGGATCTACTGGTTCAGTGAGGAGAGGTGAGAAAAATAAGAATTACAATGGATGTAAATATCAAATATTACATTAAGAAATCACATACAATGATAAACACAATTCAACAAAATCTAGTCAATGGCGTTGCTTTCATTCACAATATCATTTCAGTGCACAGTAGCATGAAGATACTCGATTGATACATTTCACAGATTAGTAATGAGATTTTTCAACAACTCGGGTATGAAATTTTAGTAAAGTGCATCTTTTACCCTCAATCTACTCATAACTACGGTACAGCCAAAAGCCGCCATGCCAACATTGCCGTGCTCCAATTATATCACATGCCCCGTAAGGATCGTGTCAACATTGTCATTTTCATCACAATTCACAATGCGGCAGGTCTTGAGAAGAGAGAGGAAGAAGGCTTTACTACTTAGTTTGAAGTGCTTCACCAAACGCTAGGCCCCAACCACCAGCAAAGTTGCTTCATCTTGTCATCACTGCTCAACAGGATTATGAAACTTTTACTTTGGCCTTCGATGCTAAGTACTTCCTATTTTCTTGCTTGTACCTTTTCCATTCTCGTAAAGCAGCAAGGAGGACATGCATAGTAACTGGCAGAAAAAATGGCTGCAGGGATAGAAGGAAAAAAGAATCATGACAATCAATTGCAGCTTAAAATTGTGTCTCAACTTAAGTTCCATGAACTGTTCATTGACCTCATTTTAACAGCAAGAGACAGTAACAACAAAAATTATGATGTTGGTGAAGAAACAGAAAGAATTTAGATTTACATAAAGAACAAAGTAAAGCAACTTTCAAATAAAGGCTAAAGAGAACATTCAATTCAAGCTTCTGTAAACGACATCTTTTTATTGATACCATGGTTCTTCCAATATCTTAATATTTAGATTTACATAAAGAACAAAGTAAAGCAACTTTCAAATAAAGGCTAAAGAGAACATTCAATTCAAGCTTCCATAAATGAAATCTTTTCATGGATACCATGGTTCTTCCAATCTCTTAATATTTACTTCTTACATGTATGATAAAAATCTTGTCAAATTAAACAAGAATCATGTCAGATGCATAATCCGCATTCCTAATAAAGCATGCCAAAATGTAAAGATGACCATGAATATGGAGTAATCATCTATAGGTCAAGTGTATCAATCCAAAGAAGCCGTCCTATATAACCTATAAGGTATAGAGAAGAGTTCAAGGACAAACCGAATAGATGGCAAAGCAGTGCTCAAATGAATAATAGCTTATGGACATAATTGAAGGATGAAAAAAGGCATCCTCTGCCAGAGATCTTGATTGTCTTGATGATACTGACAAGAGATTAATCATATTTTAGCAGTAGAAATCAGGCAGTAATCATCACCAAAGTTGGTAACAAGCTTTTGAAATTAACGCAAAGTCTATGAAAAGTGTACCAGCTGAAGCATTATATATTCCAATAGATGCATTACTTTGAGCAAATTTTGCAGCCTCAAGAGAAAACTTAACCTGCTCGAAGACCATCAGAAAATATTGAGAAGAAAAGGTATTCCACAACATCATTTAGAAACTAAAGATTAGACAAAACATTTTTGTATCAATTCATCAGGAAAAGTGATTATATACAACCGACTGAATTATATTAATACAGCTGAAATTCAGAGTACCATGTTTTTTTACCAAAATCTGAAATTATATATCATAGACTTAAAGATTTTTGCAACTAAAGGCAAAGGAAAAAAACACTATTTTACCTAAAATGAATACTAACACATACACTAAATCCATAAGTTCAACACCCTATCACCTAATAATAGCATATGATGGACATCATAAATAGTATCATCCAACATAAGTCTAAGAATCAAGAAGTGTTGAGTCTAACAAATCACCTGTTTTCCAATCTCATCCATGATAATCATCCTTGGCAATGATTGTACCTGCATGGAATGAAAGTTTGACAATATTTGAATAAACAGTAGCCAGCTAAAGTTTGACAATATTTGAATAAACAGTAGCCAGCTGAAACAGACTGATGGAGAAACTTAATTGGCAAACATACCAATCTAGAAAGTGATCCAAGCGTAGTAGCACATGAATGAAGATTAAAGCATATATGCTTCCGTGACAAAACATCCAACTCCCTACACACAAGTCCCCACAAGAATCACCACAGAGTGATTTAATACTTACACAAAAAGAAAAGAAAATAATCATATACACATGCACACAACAGAAATGTAAGGAATTGTTGGACAAATGGTCTCAATAACTTAAGATGGAGGTGAATTAAGTTTTAAAATTTTTCCACTAATAAACTTTAACCTCATTTTTAAATGATAGACTTCGAATGCAGAAGAAGAAGAAGAAGAAGAAAAAGCAATCAATTTAACAATGTTCTTTTAAACATGCAAGACAAAACTAATTGCAATAACATAAATGAGATAAAGGAAGAGAGAAATGCAAACTCAATTTATACTGGTTCGACCACTTCCCGTGCCTACGTCCAGTCTCAAGCAACCCACTTGAGATTTTCACTAATTTTGTAAAACTCCTTTTTACAACTTCTGAACACCCAAGGAATCCATTTCCCTTGTGTTCAGGAAACTAACAATTCAAGAGACAACCATTCTTTTGATTACAACTAATTTTCTGAGATAAACAGAAAGATTTCTCTCTTTTAGATTGAATGATACAAATTGAAGTTCTTGAATAAACTCTCAATAGATTTGCAAGTGTTTGCTCAAGAGTTGTTGAGAGAGCATTTGGCAATGAAGTTCTCTTAGAATATCTCTTGCTTTTTGAAGTCAGACACACACATATCTGTAGGCCCTTCGTGCCTTTTCAAAAATGATTTGAAGAGATGTGTCTTTTCAAAAAGTTTTTTCTAAAATTCTTCACTGGTAATCGATTACAAGTTTCTAGTAATCAATTACACAGTTATATTTTGAAGGGTCATGACTTTTCAATTTGAATTTCAAGAGTTTCATTACTGGTAATCGATTACACATCAATGATAATCGATTAAACATTCAAAATTCAAATTACAAACCCTTTTAAAAAACTGATTTGCAAACTTGTCTTCTGGTAATCAATTACACTGCTTGGTAATCGATTACCAGAGCCTTGGATGTCTTGGAAACACTTTGTTTTGAGGCAAGACTTGATCTTGAGTTAATCTTAAAGCAAGACTTTGTTTGTTGAAGCAACCTTGCATTAATCTTGAAGCAATGCTTATCCTTTGAAGTAACCTTGTTTGATTATTCTTTGACATCATCAAAATCATGTATTCATACATTCACAGGAATTTCCAATTATGCCACCATTCCAAGCTAAATGTGTAGCTTTAATGGCATCAAACAATACCATGTGGTCTAGCGTCAATCTATTAATTGACAACTACAAGGCTATCAAGTCACGATTCATAACGTAAATCATCAAGATAACTTTTTAATCATGATACATATAATGAGTCTTAAGATTCAGAGACACGTAAAAAAGAAAGCATAAAACATATATAAATTATGTATAGTGCTCAATGGGGTGATTTTAAACTAGAATTCTGACAAACAGAGAAATATCTCACCATATGTCCATATGCCATGTCATAAGTTAGAAGGAGAACAAAGCATTTATATAGCCAAATAAAGTGCGCATAAAGCGAACAAGTGACCAAGTTAAGCCCTCATTTTAGAAGAATGAAAATAGAGCAACACAACCAACCTAAAGGATACAGAGAATGAGTGAGTGACTATGTAAAGTCCCTATTGTATAAGAAAGAAAGAAAAATAGCAATAGAATAATCAAAGAGGGGTGCATGTTGGACTCAATAAATACACTGAATTCCTAATAAATTATAGAAATAATCTGGTGTTTTAAGCCAGATATGAGTACAAACTTCAACAAATACAAGGTTTCCCCCCAACAAGAAGTTTCCTCCCTCAAAACACTAGAAATAACAATGTGACACCTTGTCTTATTATAGTATGTGACACCACCTATATATCATTATAACTGTCAAACTAGCATAGAACTGACTAATAAAAAATTAGTACAAAAATAACTGCTTAATTCAGGGCTTCCTATCAATGCCTCCCAAGTACAGAAGCAGCTGAAATAAGGAAACTGTACCTTTCATATCAACATTTGAATTTGGTTCCATCAATTTAACCCTTTCAAATTCTCCTTCTCCCCCTTCATTTCCCCCCAAAATAAACACTCTTAACTTCCTTTCAGGACACCTATGGAGTGGCCCAAATTGTTGGCTACATGGAAAACAGCAATCTTCGTCTCTTCTTCTGACACAATCTTGATATGGCAAATATATATCAATTTCTTACAGCTAATAGTAGTATCCAACTAATGCTTTATATACCACAATTCTTCTGAGTCAGACTTAATCATACTTTTTTTTATTTACAATCCATTCAATTTGGAACTTAAGGGAGTACATAATCAATTACAAAAGTATTCAGTTCAATAAGATTTTCCCCTTCAGGACATATGCTCACCACAGGAACTTGTGAAAATAAATAAAGTTGAAATATAACACTCATCCAGCACTTCCATTATTGAGTTAAACACAAGTAGCCAGTATCAAGCTTTCAATATATCTTAGTAGAACAAAACAAAGAAAAAGGACTATTATTCTTACCAGTACTTCATAAAATATGTAGTTAATAATTTCTGTAAAGGGTAGAAAAAGGACTATTATTCTTACCATTCTGTGAAACCTCTTTCACTGCCTAGGAGAATAGATGTGCCTGACTCACCAACATAAAGGTTATCTGACTTCAGACCAAGGAGTTGCCGCAACTGCCCCATGAGAACCTCAAAAAGCTTCAGGAGATCCTGTTTTAGAATAGGTATGCTTCAATGTTTGGCAAGAGAATTTATGATAATCTACATGACTGTGACTATATGTGCATGCCTAGATTAGCTTAATATGGAGAAATAATGCCATTTTTTTCCCAGCTTTCTGAGAAGCAATTATCGTCAAACATAGAGTGCCAACTAATGAGTCAAAGGCAAACCTGGGGAGAAATCGTATGCCTAACTGGATCCATACTTTCAAAATCTTTTATACAGCTTTGGGGATTCCAGACAACAACACCTCCCCACATCTGCAACATTCCAGAATAGGTGCTCCATAATGTTAACAGACTTGGTAATTATAAGATTATAATACAAAAAAGTGCATAAGGAAATTTTGGAGGTAAGATGAATAACTGGAGATATAAAGCCGTTAGTTTTAGAGATCTCCCCATTTGGAAGCTCCAGTTGAAGTGGACACTCCTTTGCAGATGGTATATACCTGACATAAAGAGGAAGCTTAAAATGTAAGCCTGTCTTACAGCATAACATAATAAACAAGCTGGAATCAGACACTTGAGAATATGTGTATCAGTAAGAGAATGAGTCAGAAGTAATTTCATTTTCCCCCCATTTAACACAAAGACTATATACAGTATAATGAATAAAACAAATTCTATGTTCAGGTTTGTGGCAAACAAAAAGTAAATAAATGTAGGATCAAGTTAAAGTAATATACACCACGAGTTGCAATACTTTTGACCTTCCTCCTGCTGCAACAGAAGTATCCAAGTGCCACTCATTTGAATTCACCTGTTTCAGATACAAACATTCATGTCATAAATATACTATTATAATATCTCACCAGATAGGAGAAACATTGAAAAAATAGGACAAGGAAAATAAATAAAAAAATAAAAAAAAGACAGCAGAGCAGGTTTCCCATAATAAAGTATATAACTTGAACCAAATCTAAAATTAAAAAGAACTCAGACATAACTTAAAAGATAAAGAAAGCCCTGGATGATCAATATACCACCATTTTATAAGCTAGACATCATGCTAATATGTCATGTGCTTGTGCGGAAACTTACACCATTTATCCAATTGATAAGTTTGCAAAGTTACAATTTAGACGTAAATACATGATAGTTGTATCCAAATAAACTGAATATTATAAATGATAATTCAAAGCCTTAGATAGAACATACGAAGAAAGGAAGATCCTCGGTTCTAAACATGTGGCTTCCATGCTTATCATCCCAGTAAGAAAATGAAGACTTTGGTGTATGGTACAAAACCTGCCAAATAGGAAGAACAATAAAGCATTCAATCTATGGTATCCAATGACTCTTGTAACTGTTCATTTACGAGATTTCACCTGGCTTTCAACAGTGATGTTTGCTATAGGTTGTAAAGCCTCAATCACTGGTCGTAACAAAGTCTCATCAATTTCACGAAAATTCCTACAAGATGATCGTCACAAAAACTTCAAATTGATACTATTCAAAAGATACATAAGAAAATATTCCTGACCTGACAAGCAAAGATGGACCTACATTATATAACAGGTTGATTGAATATTTAACATCAGCATGATTAATCTTTGCCTTTAACCCACCATAAAATCACCAACATCAGCATGATTGAATATTCAAGAGTCATTGGTATATTTAACATTTACATTCTCTATCTGCCCCAATTTTCAGAAGTACATATTTTACAATTACACTACAGTTGCTTTATTGGTTCATGAAAATGCACATCTATGTACCTAATCTTCAGAAGTGTCAACATGCTAACAAGTTTTCCTACTAAGTCATTAACTTTGCAAATATTTCGTCCCTCCAATAACTAATTTGCATAAATGAAAACTTGTTTCAAGCACCAGTGGAACACAAGCAGCACCTTTTACAAATCAAATCATATACCAACTCTTTATATAACACAAACAAAACCTCAATCATTCCATTTCACAATTCATACCAATCATATATCCAATCTCGAGGGTCTGCATTGAGTAAACTGAAAGAGAGAACAATCCTCCCATCAGCACCAACAGGCATAAACTCGCTGCGAACTGAACCCTCCACGTCCCCGCCATTAACAAAAACCTTAACAAAAACCTCAGCCACATGCAACACTGCCTCCTCCTCCTCAACCCGCCCCACGATCCACGCATGCCTATACTTCCCCACCACACTCCTCACCTCCCCCTCTTCATTCACCACCACAACGCTATACGCATTCCCTCCTCCATACTCACTCACCACACTCTTCACCAATTCATCAGCATCCTCGTCACTACCTCTCAGCTTCTCGCCAAAATCAAACGCATTAATGTCTCCCCTGTCCACCGCCACGGCAACAGAGTAATTACCACCACATCCGCCGCAACCGCCGCCGTGACTTAGGTCCGACATTTTCCTCGCGATCGTGGCTCCTACATCGCCGTGCGAAACCTTGAAATCGAAATCGAAACCGATGAAAATGGCTTGAAAGTGGCATGGGAAGGACAAGGGTTTCGATTCGATTTGGGAGGAGAAGGCGTCGATTCGATCGAACGGGAGCGGCGCGCGGTAGATTTCGATGGATTTCCACAGAAGAGGAAAACCTGCAAACACCAAAAATAAATAAATAAACAAATAAATAAGCAAAATAGTTGAAGATGAGAAAAGAGTGTGTGAGAGAAGAAGGAACCTAGGATGAAAGAGAAGAGCACAGTGACGCTGATGATGAGGCGTTTGACGCCGGGTTTTGTGTTTCGCGTGGTTTTCAGGTCAAATTCTGGCGTTTGAGTTTGGGTGTTTTCTTCGGCGGATTTTGAAGTTGATGGCGAATCGGAGATTTCCGCCATTGTTGATCCCAGGTTTTGCTAATTCGAATTCGTAGGAGCTTCAAGAGCACATGTCGAGTGGTGGAGGTCACTCTATATTAGAATACAAAACTTATATAAACTAAAGGTTGTGATTTATTAATGCACTAGCCGTCTTAGCTCAGCTGGTAGAGCGCGTGGCTTTTAACCACGTGGTCGTGGGTTCGATTCCCACAGACGGCGATAGTTTATATTTTTTTTCTGGAAGTCATTGTAAATTAATAAACATGAATTATTTTAATTTATTTATATTTATTTTGTAATCAAATTGTATGAATTCTCTTCAAAATCATTATATAATTTAGAAGTGATTAATTTTCGTTAAGAAAATGTATAAGTGGTTAATGAAACTAAGTTTTTAAAATTAAAAACATGCAACTGAATTTATATGAACTTGTATAATTTAGTGCACTTTTCTTTTTACTCTCCATGTTATTTGATATTAAAATTTGAATTTAAAATTAAAATTATTTTTAATTAGTATATTAATATGAAGGAAACATTATTTGAAATATATATATAACATAGTTTGTAATCACGAATTTTGTAATTAGCTTAGTTAGTTAGCTAATTAGTTTTATCTTTTACAAATAAATACAGCTTATAAATGCAATTGTGGTATCTTTTCTTCTGATCTCTATATCTTGTTGAATCTTAAAGTTTTATGAACAAATTTAAATTTAGTCATTGTGAGGAAATAAATTTAATTTTGTATCAATTGTAAAAACTTCTTACAATGGGTTACCCCATAATAATCGAGACCACCCATTTAAATAACTATGTATCCAACAATTAGGGTGAGTTTTTCACCACGAGAGACTTAGTTAGGTCTCCCACACTAGCAAGAGTCCATGAATATTATGATAAAGTGTATAATTTATCTTCGCTTTTGGTACTTTCTTTGATAGCAAGTAGAAGTTTCCGACTTAGTGCTTTAGGTACGTTGACTTTATCTGCAACATTGTCTTGTCTACTTTATTTTTGTACCAATATGGTCTTTTAACATATGAGAATTTGTAAACATTTTTTTTTTTGTCTTTCCTTACTTAGACAAAGACTCGAGTTTGTAGTATATGCCATTTTGTCTTTAAATCTTTGAAATGCTTCTAGTTCTTGTTGATTTTCTTATTAGATGTAAATTTCAGACGAAGCTTGAGAATGTGTTGACAAAAGAAACGGGTTTCAGAAATACCAAGTTACTTAATGAAATGTTAGGACCATATGTAGTTTGGACAAATCATTAAACTTTATCATATACTAATTAGTCTTTTGCCTTATTTGTTATCATTATAACTAAGGGTTAGATTGTCTTAGACTAGTAGACTAATTTTTAGTCCTTATAAATAGTCTTCTTTTATTCTGTAGAACAAGACTAAATTCTGAATTATTACTAACATTTATCCCCAATCATGTAGAGCAAATTAAAAATGTCTAATTTCATTACGAATACTTTGCGAGTTCTTTTTTTTTCTAAACATTGTCTCCATTTATTGTAATTGTGCTTATATAAACAATAATCCATTTTTACTCTTCCTTTCAAGCACTTGTGTTAAAGTGTTGAGTTTGAAGAAATTTGTTTAAAGAATTTTTTGGTTAAAGTGTCTAGAAAAGTAAAGTTAAACAAGAATTGCGCATTGACCGACATGATTCATTATAATTGTGTTGCTTGTCAATAAAAGTCTTGGTTGAACGCTAAGGAATGAACATAGTATCTTGATGAGACCAATAAGTATAAATATTTATTGTATTCCTTTTTCTTTCTCTTACTCTTTTATATACCCTGTTAGATTTTGATTGGTGAGGGGTTAAAAATTTAAGATTTTAGATAAAACCATTTATATGTGCTATAGTTTATATATAATTGTTATTTTAATATATTCAAGTGAGACGATAATAAATAAAATATGAATATTTTTTACTTAAAAGACAATTTTAGACACTAATTTTGCGTGAAAAAATAATAGTGATCATGTTGATTTTTATTTATGTAGTCATTGTGTTGATATTTGATATTTTATGTAATTAAACATATATATATATATATATATATATTAATTATGTAAAATAAATATTAAATTGGACAAAAAAAATTATTCTTATAAATTCAATTTAATTTTTTATTTTTTTATAAACAAATGTTCTCCTTGTATGTTATATTTTATATAGTTTATATGGTAAGTTAAGTTTAAAATAATCTTTATATTTTTCATGTAAAATATTCATCCTCATTTGTTATTTATTTTTATACTTTCTATGATCATAAAATAAAAAATTCAAAAAATTATTTAAATTAGGAAAGAGACAACTATAAAAAATTACATTCAAATTTTATTTATTATAATGAAAAATATAAATTAACCACAATAATTTGAATATTAATGTAACTTTAGGTAAATTGTTCATCCCGTGAATTAAATATAACATTTTTACTTGCTATTATAAAAAATAAAATAAAAAAATAAAAACTTGCTAAGTTTGGTCTGTCCAATGGAGAGGAGTGTAAAAAAATTTATTTTGTTCCAGATTTTATTTCTCTTAAAGTTATTGCTGATGTAGCGTCGATTTCGTTCTCTCGTGATAATAATATCTCTTTGTTGGAGATTTAGGCCCTCCTCTTCACAAAAAAAAAAAAAAATCATCTTTTACTTTATGTAAAAAATTTATTTTAATATATTGACATATGCATATTATAAAATAAAATTAAAAATTGTCCAGTTAGAAGAAAATTATGAATAATTTATATAAGTTAAAATTAATAAATAAATAATAAATAATTATTTGTTTAAAAATTAGTTTTAGACACTAATTTTGTGTGAAAAAAAATAAAAGTGATTATATTGATATTTGATTTTTGTTATTCAATTAAATAAATATTAATTGTTTAAAATAAATTTTAACTTTGATTGGACAAAAATATTTAGTAAAAAACTTTATCAATATGAAATTAGACTAAATTTTCAACTTTTTTTATAAAAATATTTATACCCGTATGTTATATTTTATATGGTAATTTAAGTCTAAATTTTTATTTACAATTTTAATTAAAATAATCATCCATATTTTTTATACTTTCCATGTTTGTAAAATAAAATATTCAATAAAATATTTAAATCAAGAAAGAGATAGCCATAAAAAAAATATATTGAAATTAAAATTATAATAAAAAAATATAGTTTTACCATAATAGTTTAGATATTAATGTAACTTTAAATAAATTATTCATCCTCGTGAATTAACTAAAAAATTTTACTTGTATATTTTTAACTATCGTACTAAGACAATAAAAATTAATGATAAATAAAAAGATAATAAAAATTTGAAAAATGATATTCTTCTACAATATTTTTAAAGGAGTGAATACGCATTTTGATCTTACATTTATTTTAGTAGTTTCTATCTTTTTTAAAATGTAAAAAAATAATTTATCTTTATATTTGTCTGTTGTTCCAATAAATCTTTAATGTTAAAATTCAATTTTTACCGTGGCACGTTAAATTAAATGTGAATAAATTAATCTAAATACGCATCAAATCAAATGCATAATTGCATTCCTTAGGATTGAAAAAAGAAAAGTGAGGAATATAATAATAATTTATATAAACAGCACGCAAGGTTGATTAAGGAGACGAAAGGAAGTGAAGTGCAGTGATCATTTTGTTGTTGGGTGCTCATCAATGCCAGCGTTCACCAATTAGTCCCTTCGGCGAGACCCCCCAGTCCCCCACGCGCCTCCGTCCCCATCTCCGTCTTCGTCTCCGCTGCCCCTTCCCCCTTCATCTCTTCCAACCTCCCTCCGCCCCCTCCCCTCCCCAAATCCTCCATCTCCGCCTCGCCCCGGCATCGCCACCTCCGGGTTTGGTCCCGCCCCCAACACGCTCACCGAGCCCGTCTGGGACTGCTATTCTGCTTGGGACCCTTCTCAGTTTTGGGCAGCCAAATGCCTATTCACTCTGTGACAATATCATTCTTTTTCGGGGTGTGGGAGGCTTTAACTCTCGACCTCAGGATAACTCAAGCTATGAGACCTATGCGATAGCCAACTGCACCACCACTACACTTTTGATAAGTTAGTTTTCGTAACTTATATAATATTAAATCAAAGCACAAAGGTACACTTTTTAACCTTCGAACAAGAGAATGACGAGCCATGTCAGCTTACTTTCCCAGCACAAGTTAACATGAACAGATATATTTTTAATCAATTTAAACGCGGTTAAATTTAGTTTTTTTTTTAATTTTTTTAATTTTTAGTTTTAATTTATAGATTTTTTAAAAAGTTTCTTTCTGCATTTAATAATGATGACATATGTTATGAATGATCAAAGTTCTTAGACTTCGAGGACTAGACCTCCCAAGCACAAATTAAAAGATAAGTATTGAGATTGAAATTCTTGTTGCCTTCTTTCATTAGATGGGTATTTATAGTGGATTTACAATAACAGAATTTGTATTTTAGTGTGGGTAGGTCCTAACAGAAAGGGAATATTTCTAGTAATGGCAGACAAGATCAAGGGCTATTCCCTTGATATCCAACTCAGCAATTTCCAACTCAGCAGGTGACAACAACAATCATCAACAAACACTAACGGCTACTGAAATCCTTAAGGTAGGTTGGTGCTCTGCTCTTCCTCCTTGGTCTTGCTCCTATGTTGCTATCATTCCTCGCCACTTTTGAAAGCACCTTATCCTCAAGGTGATAATCTGCTTGCAGCTGGTCCCATTTCTCCCAAGTCATATCTTCCGGCGAGAGTCCTTGCCACTACACAAGTACCTCTTGTTCAAAATCTTTATTGCGGCGGGTATTTAATATGGCCAAAGGTTGGATCAGCAGGTGGTCATCCTTTGAAAGCACTAGTAAAGTGGTGGAGTGTGGGCTGGTATCGAACTCAGTGGAGTAATATGACTTTAAGAGGGAGCAATGGAAAACCGGATGTATTCGGGCTTCCTCTGGCAACTGCAATTTGTAAGTTGTGGATCCAATTCGTTCAACGACCCGGAAAGGCCCATAGAATCTTTTAGCAAGCTTGGAGTGACCACTGGATTGACCCGAGACCGAAATTTGTCTGTGTGGGCGAAGTTTGACCAAAACCATATCACCAACTTGGTATTCAGCTTCACGGCGCTTTTTATCTGCTAAATACTCCATGCGATTTTGAGCTTTCTCCAATTTTTTCTTGATTTCTGTGAAAATAGCCTCACGATCAGTGAGCATGACATTAACAGCATCAATGTTAGAGTTCTCTGCCAAATATTGTGAAAAGTTGAAAGGCTTCTTCCCAAATGTGATTTCGTACGGGGAAAGACCTGAGCTTGAGTTCCAAGAGGTGTTGTAAGACCACTCCACCCAACCCAGTAGCTTGCCCCATGAGGAAGGCTTCTTATGAACGAATGCCCGAAGGTATTGTTCAATCACCCGATTTAGGACTTCCGTTTGACCGTCCGATTGAGGATGATAAGCATAGCTTAATTGTAACTTGGTACCACCACTCAGGCAAAAAAGTTCCTGCCAGAATTTGCTGAGAAACAGAGGATCGCAGTCTGAAACTAAGCTTCGTGGCATGCCATGGAGTTTTCCGACAAGGTCCATGAAGAGGATGGCCACCGTGTACGCCGTATGATGAGTAGGAAGCATGCCTAGGTGGATTCCTTTCAAAAAAACGTTCTACAATGACCAAGATGGTAGTATTACCGCGGAATGCCGGCAGCCTGGTGATGAAATCCAGGGATAAGTCCTCCCATGGCCGACAAGGTACCGGTAGTGGGCACAACAGTCCTGCCGGTCTTCGGGTCTCATATTTCGTGTGTTGACAATCTATACAAGAAGCAACAAATGTTTCCACATCCTTGCGAATGCCCTACCAATAAAAATTCTCGGTCAGATGAGCCAATGTCTTCGCGACTCCCATATGGCCACCTGTGGGTGTACAATGGTATTCCTGTAACAAAGTGTGCAAGAATGGTAAGTTTGAAGGAAGCCATATACGGCCTTTATGAAGAATGAAGTCCTTGGTAATTGAAAACTCAGGATTTTGGTCAGGGTGGTCCACAATGCTTTGTCGAAGCTGGATGTAGTCCAGAAATTGATCCAGTTGAGCCTTGAACTCCTGCAAAAATGTTAAACATGGGACTGATAAAAGCAACAATGTTTCAGGAGTTGGTTATGACAATCTTGATAATGCGTCAGAAACAACATTGGAATTGCCAGAGTGATATTGAATGTTGTAGTCGTAAACCATAAGGCGCGCAAGGTACTTTTGTTACTCAGGTGTTTGAATCACCTGGGTAAGTAACTCTTTCAAACTGCAATGATCAGTGAGGATGTTGAAGCGCTGGCCAAGGAGGTACTGGCGCCATTTCTTGACGGCGGTCGTAATTGCGAATAATTCACGAACGTATGTGGAAGCACCAAGTAGCTTTGGTGGAAAATTTTTGCTGAAGTAAGCAATTGGGTGGCCCTGTTGTGATAACACTGCACCCATGCCCGTGCCGGACGCGTCCGTCTCCACCGTGAAAGGAAGGGTGAAGTCCGGCAACCGAAGAACAGGGGTTGAGGTTAGCATCTGTTTAAGAGTAGCAAAAGCTGCACGAGCATCTTGGGTCCACTAAAAAGGTTCCAATGTGAGAAGCTTGGTGAGAGGTGCAACAATTGTCGCGTAGCCACAGATGAATTTTCTGTAGAATCCCGCGAGTCCCAAAAAGCTGCGAAGTGCACGCGCCGATCGAGGCTTCGGCCACTATTGAATAGCCTAAAGCTTGGCTAGCACTGGCTCGACCGTGCGAGAAGAAACCACATGCCCTAGGTACTTGACCTGAGGTTGGGCAAATATGCATTTGGCTAACTTCAAGACGAACTGCTCCTGTAACAACACCTGAAAAGCTTGCTCTAAATGAAAAACATGATCTTCCAGTGTAGCACTATAAATAAGGATATCATCAAAAAATACAATAATGAATTGACGAAGGAAGGGGCAAAAGATGGTGTTCATTGTGGCTTGAAAAGAGGAAAGGGTGTTGCAAAGCCCGAAAGGCATCACCGTAAATTCAAAGTGCCTATGGTGTGTGCGAAAAGCTGTTTTGCTTATATCCTCTTTGGACATCAGGATTTGGTGGTATCCCTGTAATAAGTCCAACTTTGAAAACTTGGATGCACCCCCTAATTCGTCTAACAATTCATCAATTGTAGGTATCGAAAAATGATCCTTGATCGTTAGAGCATTCAATGCTCTGTAATCAACGCAAAACCTCCAGGTACCATCATGCTTGCGTACTAACAACACAGGGGAAGAAAATGGGCTCGTGCTAGGCCTAATGATTCCTTTCTGCAACATTGAGCTAACTTGAGATTCAATTTCAGCTTTCTGATAGTATGGATACCTATATGGGCAAACATTAACGGGTTCAGAGTTAGGAGCCAAGTGGATATGGTGGTCTGTGGGATGTGATGGCGGGAGGGCTTGTGGGGATTGGAATAAGGAGGCAAATTTGTTCAATAAAGAATGAATTTTTGGAGGGTAGGTGGATGGAGATGTGGTGGCAGATGGTGGTTCTAATGGTGTAACAGAAAGAAGAAAACAAGCACTGGCCCCGGCGGTTCGAACTAGGCATCGAACTTGATTGACAGAGAAGGGTTGGAGCGTAGAGGTGTCTTCACCTTTGAATCCGATGGTACGGCCCTGGTGCATGAATTTCATTAATAGAGTGGTGTAATCTGTTAAGATGGGTCCTAATGATCGTAGGAACTGCACCCCTAGCACTATGTTCGCACCACACAATGGTAATACATGGAGGTCAATGATGAATTCAACGCCCTGAATGACTATCGGAACTGCGGTGCAGATTTGGTTGCAATGGAGGTATTGTCCATTACCAACCATGACCTTGAGAGGGGTGGTGTCACAAGGAGAAAGGCCCAGTTCCGCAAGCATGGCATCTTGGATGAAGTTATGGGTACTACCCCCATCCACCAAGATCAATACCTGTTTGGAAGCCACGAAGCCTGAAAAACAAGATGTTTCTGGAGCTAACGGACCCGTGAGAGAGTGTAAATTAACTTGGGCTTCATTCGGATCAGTTGGGTCAAGCGGGTCGGGTGATAGGCCCAAAGACACAGCATCTTCAGTGGACCGCTCCTCATCATCTACAATAAGGAGGTTTACCCTAGCCTGGCAACGATGGCCGCGATGATATCGTTCATTGCATTTGAAGCAAAGTCCTCGCTCCCTGCGGGATGCAAGCTCTTCTGGTGTCAGGCGTTTCAACGGTACCAACGAAAGTAGTTGCGCAGGAAGGCCTCTCGGTGAGGGAGGGAGCGAAATCTGGGTGTGCGTTTGTGGCACGGTCGAAGTGGAAAAAGAAGGCACGCGACTGCGTAAGGCGCGTCTTGTCTCTGCGAGCTTCTTCTCCTGTAAGCGCACAAGACCTGCCGCCTGGACCAGCGTCAACGGTTGCAACGCCTGGACCTCGCAGCGAATGTCGGGATTCAACCTCGAAACGAAGCAGCTAAGAAGGAAATGTGGAGGAAGGCCCACCACGCGATTTGCAACATCCGCAAACTCTGAAAGATAAGCTTGAACTGTGGTTCGCTGTGTCAATTTGAACAGGGTGCCGGTGGGATCCTCATATTGTGAGGACGCGAACCTGGTTTGTAGGGCATGGAGGCAACCTGCCCAGGAAGAGAGTTGGCCATTGTCGGCCATCCATTGGTACCAGACCAAGGCACAACCATCCATGTAGAAGGAGGCGATAGTGAGCCATTCATGGTCAGGGGTGTGATGATATTAAAAAAATTGTGTAATTTTGAATATCCATCCTAAGGGGTCCGAGCCATCAAATCTAGGGACATCAAGCTTTACACGGGGAGGTTGCGAAGAAGGCAAAGATGATGGAATATGGGGAGAAGAGGTGGGGGAAGAATCAAGGGATTTAGAGGTGGAAAGGGTAGTGATAAGGGTGTCCAATTTGGGGGTCATGTTCTGGAGACATTTGTTGAGGCTCATCTGGTGTGTTGTAAGCTTGGCTATGGCATCTTCCAATTTGTCCGAGGAAGATTTTGAATGATTGTCTGCCATGAGCATGAAGCGAGAGCACCAAAATGTTATGAATGATCAAAGTTTTGGACTTCGAGGGCCAGACCTCTCAAGCACAAATTAAAAGATAAGTATTGAGATTGAAATTCTTGCTGCCTTCTTTCATTAGATGGGTATTTATAATGGATTTACAATAACAGAATTTGTATTTTAGTGTGGACAGGTCCTAACAGAAAGGGAATATTCCTAGTAATGGCAAACAAGATCAAGGGCTATTCCCTTGATATCCAGTTCAGCAATTTCCAACTCAGCAGGTGACAACAACAATCATCAACAGACACTAACGGCTAGTGAAATCCTTAAGGTAGGTTGGTGCTCTGCTCTTCCTCCTTGGTCTTGCTCCTGTGCTGCTATCAACATACATGTGGACAATTTGTATAACAATTTTAGAATAAAAAAAATACTGTATAACAATTTTAACATGTCTAGATGTATATCACAATTATTTTAAAAAAATCAAATAATTTCAAAACTAGTGAAAACCTATTAAACAGGTGGAAATCGGTTACAAAAATGGTGTGAGAAACTATATTTTTCAATTTTTTATTTGTTAAATTAAATCTGAAATATTTTTATTTTTATGAGAAGGAAAATTTGTACGAGTGTGCAAATAAATTCGCTTGATAATGACTATAAGAAAATAAGTCTAATTTTTTATCTAGCAATTCATTTATGCATATAAAAAGGCAAAAAAAAAAATGTCAGGACAATAGCATTTGGAAGAGATATGTGTATTGTCAAATATCGTTAGAGACAAGTCCTTCAATAATGTATATATAGCTATTACTCATGAGGTACAGATCTTGCCACAAAGGTGACCCAATTCAAAAACCATTCTAACTTAACAAGAATGCTCTTTGCATCCCGAATACCGGCCATTCGTCTCACTTTTCTCAAATGAAGAAAGATGGAATGCAGTTGTACCATCACAGAAAAGTCTTCCTTAGTTTACACAATAACCCTTTAGCATTATGCAGTAGGGCTTAACAACAGACCCAAAAATTGATGTCACAATAACCCCTGCTGCTTCTGAGAACTTTGAGAAAAGTGATGATGACAGTGTCGAATCAGACGATGATAGTGAAAACCACGGTGATGCAGACGATGATGGTATTGACGAGCCTGATGATGAAGAGGAAGAAGAAGCGGCAGGTGGCAAAGAGGAGGATGAAGAACACAACAGTCTACATGGCACTAAAATTACTAACAATGCACCTCACTAACGACGTTACTTCCAAATTTAACAGCAAGGACTATTTTGCAACACTTATGCAAAGATGGAAACTATTTTTTACATTTCAATAGGATAAGGACTAATTTGCAAAATGACTACAAAGACAGGAACCAAAATGCCTATTCACTCGTTCTTAAAGGTACAATTCTCATTGATAAGTGAGATGATTATTTATCTCTTAATCTCAATACATTTTATGGTAGATATATTTGTGTATAAAATATGTTTATCTCTTACATTAAATGAGATTTTAAAAGTGAGTGTATAAAATATGTTTATCTCTTGCATTAAATGAGATTTTAGAAGTGAGTTTAACAAAAACAATTTGTTTATCAATACATTAAGTTTTTAGGTGAAAAAATAAGTATAGTTTGAAGAAAAAAATGTCACATTATTAAATTAACAAATTAATAAATTAATATATTTGATCAACAAAATCAAAATCTTAACATAATTTATCTAATCACCAAAACACGACCCACGAATAAAAAAAGTCATCAAACAAAGTAATAGTAAACCCAAGATCTTTAGCATTTGTGAATTCCAAATAAGCCTACCAAGAATGTTTGCCCTGTAAATTCATTATGATATGGAAAGAATCCTCTAGCAACACAAAAACCTTAAACAACCAAACTAATTACATAAGTCAATCAAAAAAATTCATCCAGATAGGTATTATTATTTTCTTATGTTACATAGCAACAGTCTTGCATTTTCATTAAAAATAACTTTTTGAACTTTTATTCTTCAACATGTTTTAAAAGAAACTAACAAAGTTTTGTGCATAGAAATTCATTGATCAAATAGTCCTTGCTACCAAGATAGTGATTGTGTCAAGGAAGAAGTGTAAATATTTTCATGGTTTAAACCATTCATTTAGTTATATAGATATCCTTTTATTGTTGTAAAGTTCATCCAAAACAAACTATGCTGGCAGATAACGGATTAAAAAGTTACTTTTATGCATCTTTGTAGCCTTTTATTACCACGTTAAAAAATTCCACCGACAGATGACTCCAATTCATACATCATGCATCAAAACTTCTTCCCAAAGAAACATTCAATGACAAACAAAAATCCTTCTCCAAGATACAAATATCACCAACACCATCTCAAAGGAGAAAAATGACTGCACCACCATCCAATTCTGCATTATCCACTATTGCATACAAACTTTCTTTGCACCAGAAACAAAAATAATATTGTATGCACTGTATAATCTTGTTTGATCTCCAAGACATGCTAATGGGCTCATCATCCAACAACCCACGGAATGTACAAATCCTTTAGACCTTGTCCTAAACCATTTCCAAGCAATAATTTTAGCTTCCTCAAAAATATCCTGAACTTGTAACACCTTATTTGTGAAGATCATTTTATTCCTCCATAGCCATATATAGCCACATAAGATCAAGACAAATTTAAAAGCAAACAAATCTCAAGTGTAGTGCGACTTCCACATGGAAACATTAGCGCACACTCAACAAATGCAACATCATTACTTCATTGAATTGCTCACTTTATGACTACGAACTTGTGTGGTCACTACTAGAAAAAAAAAGGCTTCTACGAAGGTCCTTTGAAGCCTTCCATGATGGTTGTCAACCGTCTTTGAAAGTGTTGACTTTCCATGATAGTCCCCTCATAACCGACTTTGAATAGCAGCAATTCTAAGACAGTTGTTATGTGAAAACTGTATTAGATTGGTCGCATTCAAAGACGGTTTTCAGTTAAACACCTTCTTCGAATGCGACCATTCTAAGACGGTTTTCACATAACGACCGTTGTAGAATGGTCTCATTCACATAACGACAGTCGTTACTTTTGGGGTTTAGTTAAGTCCAATTCATTTCTAATAAAATCATCTAACAAATGGAAGCATCATTTTTTAGCAGCACACGATAATTAGTTATCTCTCTAATTTAGTAAAGTGTCTTGTGTAACATCCCATTTTTTTCATAAATAAATTTAAATTTTTTTTAGTAAAAATAATAAAAATAAATAAATAGAGTAAATAATAGTTCGTAAATGCCCCTAGCAATAAATAGCAACATGCTAGGTTTTTCAGACTGACTCCTCAGCCTCCTCTGCCTCTCATTTTCGTTTTTCCCCTTCTCCTCTCAAAACCCTTTCTTTTTCCTGCAGCTCATTAAACCTGTCTCAGAAAAACGACGATCTCAGACTTATTTACCGTTGGATCGTCGTGAAATTTAAACACCAGGTTCACAACCCAATTCTGAGCATTCTCACCGTTGGGGAATTTCAAAATCATTTCTAAACTTATAGGAAAACCCTTTGCATTGTAGCCTTTTAATTTCCCGCAGAAACCCAAAACTGTCTCGGTAAAACTATGATCCCGATTTCGTTAACTGTTGGATTTTCATGAAATTTGGATATGTTGTTCGAAATTCAATTGTTCACACTTGCACCGTTGGGATTTGTAAGATAATATTCGTGGAGGGAGAAAAAGGAATCGCATGAAGACAGTACAAGTGGAGGTTTCAATCTCTTCTTCGTCTCTCTGACGTTTGGGAATTCTATCGAAGCAGTCGGAGGAATAACTGAAGGAATCTCAGGGAACCGCTAGAGATGCTGGTATTGCTGGCTGAAGACACGTGAGTCCACTCAGAGGTAATGGATGAGTTATTCACAATTGGGGATTAGTGAGAACATGTGTAGGGATCCTTAGAGATATCAATTGGAATGAGTTTTGGGGTGTTTTTGCAATTTTCATTTTATCCTTATAATTATTACAGTGAATTATATATGTTTGACAGACCAATTGTTGTGAAATTGATATGCTATTGTGTTGAGCGTGAACCCTATAAATCGAACATTTTTCTAATTAATATGAATTGATGAAATAAAGTAAGGAAAAATTTAGAGAGAGATATTGATTTTGTATTTTCTCTTTTTCTTGCTTTTTTTTAGGTTTTTATATATAATTTAAAAAATTAATATCATAATTGAAATTGACCAAAGTGTTCATTTAGAATTTGTGCATTGAAAGCTTACTTTGATATTTGTGATTCAATATGATGTATGCTAGCTTATATATATAGAGGTAGTTATTTATATTAATAATTTATGTGAATAATATTGTAGAGTGTTATAGTATGATTTAAAAATTATTAAGTGTTGGAGTTTGAGAATATTATGGTTAAATTTGATGAACATGTGTGTGTTGTACCTTATGAATATCATTAGGAATGTTATGAGATGTTAAAGTGTGGACATGATATTTGATTGTGAATAAGTGG
The DNA here is from genome assembly GCF_004193775.1 of Glycine soja. Lineage (NCBI taxonomy): Eukaryota > Viridiplantae > Streptophyta > Magnoliopsida > Fabales > Fabaceae > Glycine > Glycine soja. The sequence goes on from NC_041019.1 coordinate 38,391,462, forward strand.
ATGTGTTTAACACTTGATGTTACATTAATTATATTGTGAGCTATGAATTATAAAATAACCCGACCAATGTTTATGCGCAATGTTAAAGAGAAAGTGTAGGTTCCTAGTTAGGAACCAATGTTAAATTTTAGCGTAATTGTGTTGAACATGTTTGAAACATGAGTGTGAGGTCGTGGTATTGTATAATTCATGAGCAGTGTTTATAAATGAAATATGTGATGAATTATGGAATAATATGTTGCCTTGAGATTATAATATTGGTATTGAGATTGAGTAAAAGTGTAAAGTAGAACATGTGTTGAATTGTGAGATACGTGAAAACATGTGATGATGGATTGTGACATTATGAGATGTGAAATTGTGAATGAGTTTTGGTTGTAAATAAGTGTGTGATTAACTCTTGATGTGACATTATTTGTGTTGTAAGCTGTGAATTGTACAATAACCCGACCAATGTTATCTTGAGAAAAGTGTAAATGCACAGTGTTAAAGAGAAAGTGTAGGTTTCCTATTTAGGAACCAATGTTAAAGAGAAAATGTAGGTTTCCTATTTAGGAACCAGTGTTAAATTGTAGCGTAATATGTTGTACGTGTTTAACGCCCGAGTGTGAGGTCATGGGTATTGTATAATTCACGAGCAGTGTCTATGTGCTAAAATGATTTTAGGGGTTGGACCTGAATCAGGAGGGAGAGGCCCTGACGAACTCTTCGGAGTGTAGGCCTTGGGGGTCACCGGGTTTGAGTGCTTCTTTAAGCCTATGCTGATCCCATATGGTTAGAGCATTCTCGCAAAACATCATGACCCTGACTGGTCTCCCTATGATCTTACTTAGTGAGAGTGACCTGACAAACCCATTGTGTGGTGTGTCTTGTTATGTACTCCTGAGCGCCCAGGGTGGTTTTTCACTGACATGGTACCACATAGCATATAGGCTTGAGTCTTAGCATAACTGTCTCATGCGCTTGCTAATTGTTTATTATGAAATTGATGTGTTATTATGTCTTGATCAGAGCGTGTGATTCTTGTATAATGTGATTGATGATTGAAAAGTGAACTTTGAATGACAAAGTGGTGGAATTACGTGAATTATGTGTAACTAAGTTTTATTTGGTTTATATGATATGTATATCTAGTTGTCTTGTTTCTCTATTAGTTAGGAATGTGATAACTCACTCCCCGTGTGTTGTTTGTGTTTCGATCTTGTGATGATCTTGAACTTTGTGTTCAGAGGAGCAGATGACTAGGTGAATTGCTTTAAGGAACCATGTGCTGAAGGACGTCGGGACACAACGCTCTGATAGGATGTGGCATTGGGGTATAGGGTTTTATAGACGACCATGTTTGAGCCGAAGTGGATTTATTATTTATTTAGAAAAATTTTATGATGATGTTAGAAAGGTGAATGTGAGCCTGCTACCCTCTTGAAAGGCTTGTATTTAAATATGTTTTAAAAACTTGAATTAAGTTTAATTTTTTTTAATTATTTCTTTTATTATTAGTACATATATGTGTGGGGTAGAGGGTGTCACATCTTGTCAAGAACTAACTCTCCCAAAAGTTGAAGTTTTTAGGTGGGTTTCACCATCGCATAAGAGTCATTTCCTTTAGGCTTGAAGCATGGATGTCAGTCTAGTGCTAAAGTTCAACTTTATTTAGGAGAATGAGGTGACAATAACCAAACTACAAAACACCACTTGATTATATAGGTTGTGATACCATGTGAGAGAAGTTCAAGATTTTAAGGGGACTTAGCGGTGGAATAGTACCAAGATGAGGTCATATAATATGGAAACACTCTAATACCATGACAAGCACCAATTTTCCCAAAAACTAGCTGAATTGTGGAGGCTTGTAAATGACTTTACATCCCTAACATTTCCTCACTTCACTTCCACTTTGATCAATTCCATGAAACACGAAATTTTAAATTAAGTGTTTGAAAGAAACTCTAGAAATAAATAGGTTCTACTTTGCCAATTATCATTCCTCTATTCATAATTTTCCCAACTTGACTCCTGTGCTAATGATCAATTCCATGTTAAAAAGCATTTCAATTGACATTTAACAATAGGAAAGAAAAGCCAAAAAATGAACAGGACATAAAAAGCTTAACTTAAGAAGTACATGCAAGAAAATCCAACTGAATCAAGTATAGAGGCACAAATATACTTTCAAGTTTCAACCATCACCAAACCTAAAAACCATTAAATAAATGGATCAAATATATACTAAAATATCATTTGGGAAATGGATCAACAATCAAACATATACTAAACATAATATCCTTTCAGAAAATAACATTCTTTGTATGATATTCTACATAATCAAACTATGCTACCAAATATGCATAAAATAGATACACAATTAGAAATGAAATCCAATTTTACAATACAAGAAGCATGCAAGAAAACAGTATGAAGGAGGGGGAGTGCAAGATACGGATTTTCCAAATTTGAAACATAACATATTATATGGATGGTTCAAAATTTAATTTGAATAGTAGCAATAAAATCAATGTAAACCTCTTGAGTAGATTGACAAGTTGGAGCAGGATGTAATGTAATATTGCCATTGTACTTAGTGTTAGCCCCACGAGAAGAAAAAGGTGAAAGGCGACCGTCACTATCACCACCTATGCGGTAAAACTGGGCATAGTAACTAGTCAGATCCAATTGTTTATGAACCTATAGTAAGATAACAATCAAACTTTTAAGCAACAAAAAAAGCATAATGAATTAAACAATGAACTAACAATAAAAAATATAGGTAGCAGGCTCACAATAAAACTTGGAAGTTGGGAAGCATCATGTGTTTGATACTCAAACTGTGTTAGCTGAGTACCCAACATTGGGGGCACGAATCCAAAACTATAGTTTGGAGAAGTAAGTACCCATGAGTGTTGATGACCTCCAGATGGCAAAGCATCGTCTTGCTTGGACTCGTTATTCTCTTGAATAGCACTAGATGAGCCATCAACCTCACTTGATGACAAATTCTTAACTCCATTAGTGGGTGATTGTGGATGGTTAGGAAAATCTCCAACCTCAGAAGTAATCGCAACATTTTGAGTGTTGGTTTAAAGAAAAATTGTCAAAAAACAAAATGGAAAAATATTGAAAATTAAGTTAAAATGTTTTCCTCAAATACTTGTTGCAGCAAAAAAAAAACTACAAAAAGGGTTAAAGTAATATCTAGGCTCTTATAAATAGCATTATAACACCAGAAGTGGATGGGAAAAATATATTTAGGCCGGTTAGTAGTAGGTACCTTGAATCCTACTCCTCCACAATTTCTTCAATAGTTTGAGATGTTTCAGAAACAAGTGTAGAACTCTTTTCGCTCACTGGGCAACTTACATAGCTTGTATTAACTCCCAAAGCAACTCCCAAACTTCCAATGCTAAACTTGTTCTATTCAGAATCAAGCATAATGATATGGTTTGGAAGTATAACATGTTGACACCGTGGAAGATGAAAATCCTCCAACTTCCTCTATAGTTTTGAAGTAGCTTCTCCAAAGTTAAGAGCACTAGATGCAGATTGTAACTACCCAGTTGGGTCAACTAAAACAAGAACCTCAGATGCAGTAGCTGGTCCAGAACCCTAATTAATCATATTTGTTGGATTTGGTTTCCACTCCTTATTAGAACCAGCTGTTGGAAACAGAAACTAATTATAAATGTAGTGCAAGTCAACCTAACAACATCTAATAAATAAGAAATCCCTACCAACTGGGATCAACTACATGGAGTACTTGGTACCAATGGGAGACAAAGTCAATCATTAATCAATCATCATAAATGGCTACACTTGGGAAAAATTTATAAGTACATACACCATTACTAACATATCCATGCAAATATATACAAATATGCACCTACCAATCTTAAAATTAAAACCACACATTCAACAGTTAAAGACACTAGAATAGGGTTATTAACTGGGTAATGAATAATGACAGAATCTTTACAATCACATAACAACTTGCATAACAAGATACACAAAACAATATGCATCATAATACCTACAAGGCATGGGATGTTTTTCTACATAAATGTAGTCATGCTATGATAATATCATGATAAAATTTCTACAAGACTAAAACATGGATATACTTTATTCTTTCTGTCAAGGGAGTATAAGGTTTTCTGATTTTGCAGGGGATAATAGAGGATCCTAGGCAGTTAAACTCTACTGATACAACTAGCTTAAAAGTTTCTACTTTTAGAGATATTTTGTAAAAGAAATATTGTCTGATAATTCAAACTTCAACCCCAAAACATCCATGGAAACATCACAAACTGGAATTAAAAGATCTTCAAAATAGCTAATCGAGTAATAACAACTGGAATCACAACAAAAGTCAACAACAGACACCACACACATAATTTGCTTCATGCTCAAATCTTCTTTCATTTGTTAATACAAATTACACAAGTGAATGAAGACTTAACATCAGCCTAACTCCCATTAAAAGCTCTCTTTAATCGCCCAAAGACAGTTGTGATGACGTTCACCCGATCATAAACTTCTTTTCCAGCAAATGGTTTTGGCACACTTTCATTTTCCTAACTCCCATTAAAAGCTTTCTTTAATCACCGATATGGGTGATATGGTTTGAGAAATCTTCGGTGCCTCGTATATATTATCTTCATATAGGACATGCGTGATGTCCTTTTACACTATATCCACTCAAATTTTCATATGCTGGAAAGTCATTAATGGTACAAAAAACCATAGCATGCAAGGTGAACGTCTGCTGCAGATTCGCATCCCACACATCAACCCTGTCTTTCCACAATTTTCTCAAGTCTTCAATCAAGGGAGCAAGATAGACATTGATATCATTCTCTGGCTGCGTTGGACCAGTTATCATCATATAAAGCATAATGTACTTTCACTTGATGCGCAACCAATGAAAGAGGTTTTAAATCATTAGCAAAACAGACCATGAACTGTGGTTAGTGCTTAAGCTACCAAAAGGATTGATTCCATCCGAAGGAAGACCAAGCCTAAGGTTTCTTGGCTCACCACCAAAATCAGCATACAAATGATCGATTGTCTCCCATTACATAGAATCAGCTAGATGTCGGAGCATTCCATTAGTTTTTTTATGATAGTAAGGTTTTTTGCGTCATTTGCATTAACAAACAATCGCTTAAACCTTGGTATTATTGGAAGATACCAGCAGACCTTTGCCATATGACTAATGTTTGTGGTTGCTTCATCACTGCATTCATCATCCTTAACTTTATACTATGATACCCCACATATGGGTCACTTATGCATTTCTGCAAATTCATTTCTATACAAAATGCAATCATTAGGGCATGCATGTATTTTTTGGTACTCCATTCCAACTATACATAAAATCTTTTTCGCTTCGTAGTGATTCTTCGACAATGTGCTATCTTCAGGAAGCATCTTTTTCAATAACACAAGAAATTCAATGAAGCTCTTGTCACTCCACCCAAATCAGGCCTTCAAGTTCATCAAAGCTAACACCGATGACAACCTTGTGAAAGTTGTGCACCTCGAATACAAAGGCTTGTTTGAATCATTTTGTATTTTTTCATACAAAGGTACATGTGCTTATTAAAAATTGTGTTGCCCAAGATCGTGAATCATGTCTTCTATACCATGTCTCATGTCTATATTAACCGGCTCAGCGTTAGAGACTGTTGGCATGTCTGGCAGTTCCCCATGCCATATCCATTTTGTGTAATTCAGAATGATACTCTCACATATAAGGTGGGTTCTTATGTCATTTACTGATTGTCGTCTCCCATTTCCATATTTAACACATGGACAAAAAGATTTCCCATGCAATGATTGGGCATTACATTCAGTAAATTGCAGGAATTCTTCAACACCATTCTCATACTCTTGAGTAATGGGTGATCCTTTCATCCAAGTTTGATCCATGTTTTCCCTTTGCTGTGACACTTCATTAAGTTATATGGCATGCATGAAAACCTCACTTTTTTTACTTAAGGTGTGGCCCTATCCCATTCAAGAATACATTTTTATTATAGTTGATTAATACATATGGGGTTTTTTGTCTTTTGTTAAATTTGATGAAATTTTGGTAGCATTTCGCATTGGTGCCATGTCATCATCCACCACATTCAAGTATGCACTCAAAGAACAAATTGAAATGCAATATACCGAAATTTTGTCAAATTTTACAAAACACAATTAACCCATATGTATGAATCACCTATAAAAAAATGAGTCTTCCCAAACTGTCCAAACGGACAATTCAAGATTCAATGCATCGATTAATGCAAATTGTCTGTATTAATCATTGTATTAAATCTCAAACGGGAAACTAAGGTTCACTCGCAATACACCTTGATAACTAGTTATATAAAACAATAGGTATATATGAACAAGCATGTATTGATCACAAGTGTGGGACATACAAATGCATACCTATAAAGATATTGACAAACAACAACAAGGAGTGTGATTAGGGCAGTATTCTTTGTACACAAAACTATCCACTGAAGTACACTAGTTATCCACTGAAGTACACTAGTTGTTAATGAAGACTTAACTTCCTAAGTCAGAGTTTCAAAACTTGGACCTGCAACCAAAACCAATTGTTAAAAATTGAATACTAAAATTAAGGCAAAAATGTGTAAACCTCAAAGTGTGTGACAGTGTGGTTTGTAAAATAGTATGGTGTCTAATTGAGATGTTTCCACTAATGAGGAATGACGTGACATTCAATAATTGACTAGTGGAGGGTGTTCGAAAATCCCAGTTTCCAACTCACAAAGGTAATAAGAATGCACTACTACGTAATAGCAAGAAATAAATTATTATTATACATACATTGTTAGAGTTATTCATACTTCCTCTGCAATTATTGGGCCAATGATGATAATGTTAAGAGTGCATTGCATATTCGTAAGTTATACTTGATACAAGTGATTGTAATTTTCTCAAAAAGTTAGCATTGCAATACAACTGTATATTATAAGATAAAGCTTGGCATCATGTGCTGTAGGGAAGTATGGAAAAATGGCATCATTGTACCTTTGATATACCTAACAATGAGGATATCTCAATCAGCTATGAGTTTGATGTAAATGTCAGTAGAAAAGGCTATCGTTCATTGATATACAGGTCAATATTCTTTCTCTGTTCATATATTGAAAAAGGTAACAGAGAAGAATCGATTTGAATTTGTCATTCAAATAACCATTGTATATTGATAACAATGGCGATCATCACATGAGAGTACCTTTCTTGGTGACTTAACCATGGATAAGATCTTTAAACTACTCCATTGTGGACGATTGGAGACAATGCTATACAAATGGCCAAGTTGTAGGGTATTCCCCTAACTGTAGTTAGACTTAATTTATCTAAAAGGTTAATTCAATTTTGTGCTTAATATTTGTTTTTCTGTAGTTTGATATACAAGGACTCACTCCAATCGTATGACATTTGCAACTGTGAAGGCAAGTGTCCTGTTCTCCTTGTTGCACTTGTGTTGTGTGTGACATATAGATTCCACTTCATGAGTATATTGTTCAAGATTGGTGAATTAGGCCTTATTAGATTATTGCATCTTATTTGCACAAATTAATTATGAACCACGTATAATTTTGTCTATAAATTTAGTAATAAGCACTAGCTCATGGAATTCTTTGTTTTAAAACTGTAACAATCATGCATTGAGAATGAGGTATATGCCAATCTTTGCCAGTTCTTTATTCTATTATTTTTCACTGATCTATTTTCAGGGAGGAGGCCACATAGCTCTGGAGTACAAGCCTGAAAAATGCTTTGCCATGTTCAATAGATGGATATCTAACAAGGCTTTGTAGGAATAACTAATAAAACTCATGTTCTCTCTTGGCAAGGACTAAACTTGGCATCCTTTGTATAATAAAGCCATAAGGTACAATATTCTCTAATAAAAAATAAATTTGTGTGTCTTTGTCAACCAAAAATACAAAACTGTATAAATGGGATTTGTTCTAATGAAAGCATCGATCCTTAATGGGATTTGTTCCAAGTAGATTTTAAAATATTCAACTATGTAATGCTTTGGTGTTGGGATTTGCCTCACTGCCTAAACTAAAATCAACTACTGTATTTTAAATATTTGATTCCAACTATTAAGTAGTTTAAGGACAACACTAATTTAACAATCAGATTCATTTATGGTATAGGTTCTAGAGGTAAAGTACTTTCCAAGAGGACATCCCCTAGAGGCTAAGAGGGGCTATAACACAAGTTTTACATAACTGTTAGATTTTGGCACAAGCTACTTATTCCACGTCTTTACTTCTTACTGGTAGGAGTTCTAACAAGGTGGCACACACTTTGGCTTGTCTTGCTTTTAATTGTAATTATGAGAAAATTTGGATTGACAAATCCCCTGATGAAATTACTTCTCTATTATTAGTGGATGTACATCAAGTGTCTTTCAATGTTAACACACCATGTTAGATTTTTTGTCCAATAACATTGTGAGGTAGGGAATGATTTGTGATACTATTGGTCCCACACTTATCTTCTTCATATAGTTATCCTTTTTGTGATTGTGATTACTTGCTGATTCCAATTGCAATGCCACGAGGGATACTTGTATTTTTGTTGCTTGTGTGGCCTGAACGAATCCGAATAAGTGGATTTTGCGGCTAAGGTTGGGAGGGGGTTTTAATCAAATTATATTTTTTTTCAAAACTGGTGCAGTGAACCTGGAACTTGAGTCATGGGTTCAGCCGAGTACGATGTTGAGAAATGCAGTGGTCAAAATGACTTTAGTCTATGACAAATGAAGGAGAGGCTAAGGTTGAAAAACCGATGGCTGACAAGGATAAGAAATCAATGCTTGAGAAAGCTTACAGTGCGATTATGTTGAGTGTCGGTGATAAAGTACTCAAATAAGTCTCCAAATCGATTATGACCAGATCTCTAGTAAATCATCTCTATCAACAAGCTTTATATTCTTTCAAGATGAATCAAGATAAATGTATACAAGAACGGTTAGATATGTTTAACAAATGAATTCTTGATTTGGAAAGCATTGGTGTTATTATAGATAATGAGGATCAAGCCTTGTTATTCTTATGTTCTTTACCTAAAACCCATGCACATTATAAGGAAACCTTACTTTTTGGAAGAGCCTCTTTATTTCTTGATGAAGTACATGCTGCTTCAAATTCAAATTAATTGAATGAAAGAAAGAAGAGTCCTCTGCTATTGGTGAAGAATTGACTGCTAGGGGTAGATCATGAAAGAAAACCAATAATCATGATAAAAAAAAGAATCTAAGCCACAACAAAAGATTGGTGGAGGTTATGTTCCTAACATTAGATGCCATCACTGTAAAAAGGAAGGACACACTAGGAAGCACTGCCTCGAGAGATACAAGGACAGTATTGAAAGTATGTTAGTCTATAATATATAACAATAGATAATAAAGTTGTTTCTTGGTTTCTCTTTTTACAAGATATATATGCTTATTTATAATTATCTTCATAAATAAATTCATGTTCTTTGTTAAAGGATAACATGAAAAAAGTAATGTATACACAAAGTGAATCTGATACAATAATTGATTTTTTGATTTATTAACCTTCACTTTCTCGTAATTTTTCACTTTAATTGCCCAGTCCCTTTTTCCTTACTAGAGAAGACACAAATACACCATCTCTGCAAACCTAACTACACAAACTACCGTTACTCAAACTTTTGCTTGTTTCGCGACACCTATTCAATTCAACTTAAAGTTTTCTTCTTTTCTGATCCATTATTATCTTCTTTTTTTATATTATTTTAGTGTTGCTACATTCTCTATTCTTGCTCCAATTTGGACCTTTTGCTGTATGGGTTTTAGGTTTAGGAGATTTTCCTTCGCAGATCTTTGCTCCTATTGTTTTGTGCTTTACTTGTGATTAGTGTGGCAGGCTGTAGCATCATCAGGTAATGCTCTTTTTTTAATGTGTTATTATTTCCCTTCATTTTTTCTCTATAGCGTGGTTAGTAAGATTATCTGTAAAAGCAATCTAGACAAATTATTGTCTTAGTTAATTTGGATGGCTATATGTTGCAAATGGATCGAGAAAAGCAACAATTATGTGTTACAGTATAAGATCATTGCATTTGTGGGTCTAGGCATTTGTAAGTATTGATTTTCTACTAGTCAACATGTTTTTGGGGGAGAGTAATATAGAAAGGTGTCAATTGGGGATAAAGATTGATAGGATATTTTCCTTCATTCCATTCTTGATTCTTTCATTATTTATTTTCCCATGTTTACTATCTTCTTTCTTACTTATTTTTTTCTCTATGTTTCATTGTCTTTTATTTATTAAAGAAAAACCCTCTCTATAAACTGTACGTGTGGATGTTTCAAAGCCCTCTACATACTAGGCAATTGGTATTTTAGGTTCATCGATTCTTCGACTTCTATAAACTATGTGTGGCTTTGTTGTTAACTTGTACTTAACTTTTATGTATAAGTTCAGTGCCTAATGTTATACACAAGTGTGTGTATTTTATATGTTTTAATTTTTCTTTGCCTTTTCTCTCTATCTTTTTTATGTAGAAAATATCATCTCTTTAGATTTGTTATTTTTTTACAAATATAAAGTCCCCATTCTATCTATTTTTACTATTTTCTTTCTTTCTTTCTTTTCTAAAAAATCGTACATTGTGTGTCATGCAAGAGACAACATCATTATTGCAACTGGCTTCAATACATTCGCATCAATGGGTTAATTCCAGCTCACCTTTTGTCATTCTTGTTGCACCAGAAAAGGGTGATAATGTGATATTTTTTCTCCAACCTAACATGACATAGGGAGTGCATGTGGCTGATGTTTGTTGGTGGATGAGAGAGAAGGACAAACGGAGGAAGAACCGGAAGTATGATTCCTCCAAAGAAAGGAAAATTCAAATATTTATTTCTTTTATGTTTGCATCTCAAATCATTATATATTAATTTATTTTATATGTTTAATTAAATTTGTAGAGTTATTTGAATTCTCAAGTTTATCAATACATGTTGTATCAAGGTGTTTTTCATTTCTTCCTAACTTTTTAGTAATTATACTAGTTATCGAATTTTGAGGAACATAAGCGAATTTGGTTTATGCTGCTGGAATGAGAGACTTAGAATCCGCCGAATGGTTTGAGAAGTTAAATTGTAGATGGTGCTTGGATGACCAATGTTAAGAACGTATTTTGACATGCCAAGTTACAGTGCACTTGAAGTCAAAGGTGTTTGAGAGAACAAGCATGATGAGCTAACCCACATCAGCTGCACATTTCTTTTCCCTGTAGACATGATGGATGTTATATGTTTAATATATTGTAATAGTTTGATTGACATCACTACTAGGAACGAGAGTTTTTACGACAGTCATTCTACAACGATTCTTTTAGAACCGCCTTAGAAAACAAACTGGTGGCATTTTTGTAATTATTTACTGAAAACAGCCTTGTAGACACACATTCTAAGACGATTATTGAAAACCGTCTTAGAATGTGTGTTGGTCATAAAAATTACAACGAGTTTTATTAAAACACCATCGTTATCTCACTGGTCTCCACAAAAGGTTGTGGTGTCCCTTGGCATTCAAAAGCGCCGAAAGAAAAAAAAACTAACAAAGCCATAGTGTTCTCTAACCCATTGTCCCTCGACCTTCGCACAACCCCAGCACCAAGGGGTTGTGCCTGTCGTCGTCTTCAATACCCATGTCGGAACCCGACACCCACGCGCCGCCGCCTCCGTTCCTGCTCTAGTGCCCACCACTTCTGTTGTTGGCGTCACTGCTCTTCAAGCAGCGGTCGTGGTCGCTGGACGCCTTCCGCAACGAGGCGTGGCTCCGCCGCAAGGGGAACTGGAAGAACCGCCACAGTAAAAGCGTCACCGATGAGGACGTGGATGAGCTCAAGGCCTGCCTACATCGAATTAGGCTTTGGATTCGATATTCCTCCCCCAAGGTTGAGCGCGATCAACACCTCTCCGATACTCTACCCGCTCTCGGCCTCTACTACACCGTCAACAAATGCTACAACGACTCCCTTATCATACATTAATATTATTGAGACAAGACTCTAATTCTAACAAGTCAAAATTTAAATTTTGTTCTTCAATTTATTTATGAGTTATTTAATTTATGTGTTAATTATGATAAAATTGGATTAAGATCTCGTTTATTTTTGTTGTTGTTGATTTGATTGGTTTGTTGGTGTGAACTATTATGAAGGTGATAACCCTCAGACGGTGAATACGAGGCTGAGGCAGTGGGCTCAGGTATACAACTTGCTTTCTAGCTAACATGGTAAGCAGGTGTTCCGAGGAGATCTCACACCAAGGTGATAACTCTCACACCAAGCATCAAAATTATTTGCAATTATAAATTGTTTGTTAGTTGTTACTAATGTCAATGGTAAGCAGGCGTTTCAAGGATCTCCTTCGTTTACTTTTGGGCTCCATATCTTCCAAATGATTAATGATATTGTCACTATAGATCAATTTTCACTTTAAAACTGAATAATTCTGATTAAACAATTAATTCAAATTAAGTAACTGATTGAATTTAAAATTATATGGAAAACAAAGAAATAGATTATGAATGAGTTGTCGCTTTGCTTGTTGTTATTGTTAAGTGAATTTGGGTTCATTGATTTCAATGGCGCTGGAATCAAATTTGTAAGTGAATTTGGAGAGGTTCTTGGATAAATCAAATTTTTAAGTGAATTTGGGTTCATTGATTTCAATTAAAACTTCACACAAATTTCATAACTTCACACAGATTGCCAATTTTATGTACATTCTCTTGATAAATCTTATTTACATTCTCTTGCCTTATTTGCCTAACTGTGCAGTACATGACTCTGTGCAATACATCCTCTCTTAAAATATTTGATTTCTTGTAAGATTAGTTTTTTGGGAGTGGATGTTCTCAAAACATCAACAATTCTTTTAAGAAAATTAAAGAAAAATTGGAACTTGAATCATAATGCTATCCAAGAATTTCAATCTTTTCTCAGTGCAACTACAAGACTAATTAGTTTTTGAAGATGTTTCTAATTTAGTGCATGTTATAAAGCTGAGGTTTACTTGAGATTCTAAGATGCACTCAATTAGCAAGGTCTGATTGATTCTATTTCACTATACTAATTTGTTCTTAAGTAACTTTGAACTTGAACTTGAACTCTTAGCAAAATAATTTTGTTTCTTACTTCACTGCAAAATAGTGATCTATCCCTTGGTTGTGTAATTTATTTTTGTTCTCTGTTTTTACCGTTTCAGAAATATTCTCTTTTCCTTGTATATTGTAAAACATTGATGTGTGCGTTTATATTGTTCTAGTGATTTTCATATAACTTTTATATTTAAAAACATTAATTTGTTAGGTTTATAAAATGATGTTTTTTTATGGTGTTTAATACTTTGATTATCTTTCCACAGTTATTGTATTTCGATCAAGAAGACAACAGTGGTTTAAGTCTTGCACTCCAAGTATTATACATTTTCTCCTGTATATGTGTGAACACAATGATTTTCTTTTTCCCAGAGGAATTAATTTTTTATTTAGTGTTTATTCATTGGATGTTAATGGCTCTCTGGTACTTTAATATATAGCTATGTTGCTCTTTTCCTCAGACCAGTTATAGAATTGTAAGTTAACTTAAATTTGTTTTTGAATATATAATAGAGAAAGTAATTACTCTAGAAACTGATGAATATTGTTCTTGAATTGTAAGTTATTGGCTTAATAAAGTTGTACTCATGCTTGGAGTTGAGTACTTACCTGCTTCTTTTAGTCTCATGTCTTATACTTAGCCTCACAAAGGATTTTTGGCTTTTGGCAGGAAATTCATCAAGTCCTTTCTACAAGATTTGCTTCCTGGTTTGGCCCTTAAAATATTTTTCTACATTCTACCCACAGTTCTAATGATCATGTCAAAAATTGAGGGATATATTGCATTGTCAACACTTGAGCGGAAGACAGCAGCAAAATATTATTATTTTATGCTGGTGAATGTTTTCTTGGGAAGCATAGTGACTGGGACTGCATTTCAGCAACTGCATGCTTTCCTTCACCAGTCACCTACTCAGTATGTCTTTAATTAAGAAGTTCTGAGTTAGTGACTGACTGGCTATATATTGTGTTTAGATTTGCTCTATTCTTGAATCAACCTTGCAGTTTCATATATTTAATGCAATAAATACTATAACCTTTTTGCGACTTTATTGAATTTTACACTGTATTTGGTAAATCTTTTCTGTTCTTTTTCATTGTCTCAGGATTTTTTTTCTCTCCAGTTAAAAAACTCATTTTTACTTTCCACTTGATTGGTCTTTGTGAATTTTATTATTGGCTATAGGATTCTTAGAACGATTGGAGTTTCCATTCCAATGAAGGCTACCTTCTTTATGACATACATAATGGTTGATGGATGGGCTGGAATTGCTGGTGAGATTCTCAGGTTAAAGCCATTGGTTATATACCATCTCAAAAACATGTTATCAAGTAAGTTCAATTTCTTAATTTGCTTCGCTATTTTCTTAATCTATATATAATTATAGAAAAGTGTGTTAGTATCAGTACGCGTGGTGTACACAGGGTAGAGTATCAACTTCCAAATCTTTTTGTTGGGGCTATTACAAAAGAAAGCTTGTATAGTGCTTTTGAAAATGGCATTACAGCAGAGCAGGTAAGTATTAGAAAATATAAATTTTAGTGTGTAATATCTGCTTTTATAATATGATACTTGGTTTTTGCAGATAGATGGTAATGATTTATTTCTTGCTATGCTTTTGCTAGGAATAAGGGGCCTAGTACTAAACTGAATTCTAGAAGGAATAGGAAGATAACAAACCGACTGATCCACAGGTCAATAAGTTTAGTGGTCACACACATGGGCACAATAAGTTTAGGTAAAAAAAAAAAAATCAATTTTTTAGGTAAAAGAAATCGAGTTTTTAGACAAAAACAGAAACGATTTTCTTGGGCACAAAAAGTATTATTTCTATTTTATTTTAAAAAAACCAAACAACAAAACATATAACTTCATTTTTATTTTATCTCTCTTTAATTTTTATCTATTCTATTTTTTCTTTTAAATCAGACACACCCTAATACACCAAATGTTATTACACACCTAGAGAGATAAAGAAAGAGAAATTTAAATACTTCAATGATTGTTGTATGCAAAAGCTATAAAATTTAGTACTCTTCTATCTCCTTACTTAAAAAAGGAGTTGTTCATACAAAATTGTATATGAATTCAAATCATATCTAAACTAAATATATTATAATTGCTTTTGATTTTCAGCATAATAATAATCAAAACACTAATCACATTCTTAATTATAGACCATTCTAATTACTTAAATTGATAATAACTAATATAATTTATTTAACAAATATTTTATTATTATAATTATCGGAGAAACGAGATTTAACATTAAGTAAATTTTACAGATAAAAATCTTGATAAGTTAAAGTGAATGTAAATCAACAACCTCTTTAAAGAGATTTTGTGTCACTGGTAATTTGATAATTGATAATATTAGATATATTACTCCTGTCATATATGTTTCCTATTGGCGTAATCTTAATTACTACTATAAATACTACTCCTGTCATATATGTTTCCTATTGGCGTAATCTTAATTACTACTATAAATACTACTCCTTGTTAGGTTTTAAATTTCAAGTAAAGCAACCATATCTATCTATTTAATTAGCTTTATTTGATTTGGGTGCACTATTTAATTAGATTTTGTTGGCATTGACGGTCTATTATTGTTCTTCTTGCATGTAAATGTATATTAAAATTAAAATATGCTATATTCCAATTAGTGCGCAACCGCAACCTCAGTGGCTGCCACTCCTTTCTAAAACTATTAAGTACACTTTTTTTAATCCTTTATACATATATATATATATATATATACAATTTTATTTTGTAATAAAAGGACTTATAATGATCTTCAAGCCGTCATGCAGCCCACCCAACTCTAACCAGCGGATCATCATATGGTTCATCTTTTCATACACCTTAAAGACACATTGGGCTGGAGTTCAATATGAATGTATTTTTTTTTTTTTATAAATTATAAGAACTAAAGGTAAAGGTAAGGTGAGTATAATAAATTTATAATAATTTATCCACTAAAAGTGACTGCATTTTGTGTGCCATGAAATTTTCTACTATGTAGTTGTGCAATGATGAATATGAGGTTTCTATTTTTGTTGGCTTTTGATATTAATCTTCACAATTATTTTTCATAGTAGTCACATGCCGTGGGCATGACAGTCTTGTTGTTTAAAGGTGTTTTTTTTATATAGGGTTAACCATATCTTGAATTGAAATTTAAATTCCATTCTCACTTTCGAGGCACTTAAAAACTGGAATATGCCCTTCTTGGAGCAAACCTTAATTTGTTAATATGTTATTTCATTTTAACAGCTGCTTGTGCCAGTTTGGCTTTATATAATATTATTTCTTTTGCTTTTCAAAACAAAATGTTATTTCATTTTGTTTCTGATCCTTATTCATGTTTTAGTCTAAAATAAATAGATATCATTAATTGTTGTTGCAGTGACAGGAGATATAGGAGAAAACAGGATTATTGGCCAAAGTGATGTTTCTGGAAATTTGAAAGTCTCGGATAGAGTTCAAGATCGACTTAAAGAAGGAAAATTGCTTTCCTCTGGTTCTAGGAATAATCTTGAGGAGAAGGCTTGGAAATTCTGTAAAATATTTCTTTCACAAATATGTGTTGTAGAAGTAAAGATATTTTGATGTTTTGATGATGCCAAAGGATCACGCACTTCTCAAGTTTTATTCAGGACAAGAATTCAAGAAATTCAAGATATATGATCAAGATAATCTCTAGAGTCTTAGGAAGAAAATTCCAAGTTGAAACAACAAGAGGTTTGACCAAAGAATTGAAGTTAAAATGTTTTTAAAAGAGATTTATTCTCTGGTAATCGATTACCAGAAGATGTAATGTACCAGTGGCCAAAAATGCTTCCTGAAATGTTTTTAAAATGTTTTTAAATGTTTTTGAAAACATGTAATCGATTACACAAGTCTTGTAATCGATTACCAGCAGTTGAAATTATTTATAACAGCTATTAGAAATTTGAATTCAAATTTTACACTCTGTAATCGATTACACTTGGATGGTAATCGATTACCAGCAGTTATTGAATGTTTTAATTCAAATTTTAAAGCTTGTAATCGATTACACAAGTATTGTAATCGATTACCAGAGGAGATTTTCAAATAATAATTTTCAAGAGTCACATCTGTTCAAATTGTTTTTTGAATGACCATCAAAGGTCTATTTATATATGACTTGGAACACGAATTTGCTTAGAGTTTTTCTGAACAAAAAGTCTTATCTTCTCAAAAACAAAATTGTCTTATCCTCTAAAACATTCCTTGGCCAAAACACTTGCAATTCAATAAGGAATTATTTGAGTGCTTCATTGTACAATCTATCTCTTTCAAGAGAGATTTCTTCTTCTCTTCTTCATACTTCTGAAAAGGGATTAAGAGATCGAAGATCTCTTGTTGTAAAGAAATCTGAACACAAAGGAAGGGTTGTCCTTGTGTGTTTCAGAAGTTGTAAAGGATTTGCAAGATAGTGGTACTCCCAAGAGGGTTGCTGGGGGCTGGACGTAGGCAACGGACTTTGCCGAACCAGTATAAAAATTGTGTTTGCACTTTCTCTTCCCTAAACTCTTTTATTTATTGTTGCTTTACATTTACATTCAGATTGTTTAATTTGAATCATCATTTAGAAATTCATCTTTAAGGAAACTAGGAACTTGCATTAAAATCAAAGTAGAATTTTAATTGGGGAAATAGTTTGTAATATCTTAATTCAACCCCCCTTCTTAAGATATCTGAGGCCACTTGTCTAACATGTGTAAAATTTCCTTTTCTGTTATGTAAAATTGCATGTTTGTTTTTATACATGGAAATGTGTGCATCTGAAGAAAGTAGATTCAGATATCAGCACTCTTCAGAATCGAAAATTCCAGCTAGAGGTTAGTTTTTTTATCTCTTATATTTGCATTTTTCAGGTTATCCTTGTGTTTTGTCTTTGTTAGTATGTCTGTTAAAAATATTGGTTATCTAATGTTTAACACCTAGTTTTTTCATAAGTTTATTGTGGACTTTCAAATCATTTACTGAAGGGTTTTTACTGAAACTTATGCTTTGATTTTGTTGCATAATGAATTATGATGCTTCCTGCCTTTTTAAGGAATTGACTAGGTTTTAGTTTTTAATTTATTGAGATTTGTATGTTATCTTCACTAGCCATCTCAGCTTGTTATTCCTTGGTGCCAATAACTATCACTTGCTAACTAATGATCTTAGAGTAGCTTTTGATATATCCTCTATCACTCACTCTATTTATCATGTTTTAAGAATTAATATATATTTTTCTCTTAACCCTTGGAGTGTAAAATGTAAATGTATGTGCTGACAGTAGGCCCTTCATTGTGGGTTGCATTAGGCTGCATCGTGTGTTTTTTCTCTTTCTTTGTTGTGTGTTTTTTCTCTCTGCAGAATTTCCCAAAATTGTTTCCCTTTATCATGGGTTTTTTATATGGAGAAAATATATTGTATAAGGATTTTGCTATACACTAATGGTATCTTTTGATCCATGTGCTACCTCACCAGGTGGGAAAACTTGGTTGTTGTAATATAAATTTTTGTTGTACTTTTTTGGATTATAAATGATATGCCAACTTTTTGTACTGGAAGGCAAAATTCACTTTTTTGGATTATAAATGATATGCCAACTTTTTATACACTAATGACACTCTTTATAGCAATTTTATATGTGTTGATCTTCCCATTATAACACGCTTTCTTTTCAGTACTCAGATACAAGCATCAATAGAAACATAATAGTAGTAGTAGTATCTTTGTTTAATTATAAGGTTTATCATTTCCTTCATATATTATTCAGGAGATTTTTGCAAAGCTTACCCAAGTACAAAAAATATTTTTTAAAAAATATATTCTAAGACGGTTGTCTCCACGACTGACTTAGAATGTAACACATTCTACATCGGTCTTATTCATGCAACTGTCTTAGAATGTGTTATATTCTAAGACGGTCCTCACGACGACTGTCTTAGTATGTAACACATTCTAAGACGGTTGTGTGGGACCGAGGTAGAATGTGTTACATTCTAAGATGGTCGTAGAGACAACCGTCTTAGAATGTTCGCACATTCTAATACGACGTTTGTTATGACGACGGTCAATAACCGACGTTGTATGTAGCAAATAATCGATGTAGAATGACGTTTTTGCAATAATGCATGTATATTAATTTTGATCTATTAATTTATATTTCACTTAATATATGATATTTATATTTTTTTTGTTATATGTTATTCTTAATTTAATAATTTATTTATTTTTCTCAATACCTATATTTAAAAAAATATTAAATTAAAAGTAATATAAATGTTACAATATATCAAATTTAGTGCAAAAAAAAAAGTCTACATTTGTATGTAGAGAATGAGCAAGGCAAGGGATAAAATAAACCTAAAATTAAAGGAAGCACAGTCTCTATTCAATGGAAGGTCACATTGTAATTGGTTTAGTAGCCTCTGTATCAGAGAAGGTGGTGTATAAGACTAAGCCATGGTACATAAGGTTGGGCCATATGAGTGAAAAGGGTCTGATTGAGCTGCAAAAATAGAATTTGCTATGTGGAGACAAAGTGGAAAAGCTGACATTCTGTGAAGACTATGTCTACAGGAAAGCCCACAAAGTAAAGTTCAATGTTGGTTAATAGAGAACAAAAGGAACACTTGACTATGTTGATGTTGATCTCTGGACCATCTAGAACACCCTCTCACTGTTGTGCATGGTATTTGATGCTTTAGCTAGTAAAAAGAAGGACAAGTGAAAAACTACAATGGATGAAGACACTAAGTCTTTGTATGACAAAAATACATGGGATTTGATGAAAAAAAAAGGCCCACTAGTTCAAGGGTGGGTAGTTGTAAATGGATTTTCAAAAAGAAAGAAGGTATAAAAGGTGTGAACATGACAGATTTAAAGCGAGAATTGTTTCCCGAGGCTTTACTCAAAAGGAGGGAATTGACTTCAATGAGGTATTCTCACTTATTGTCAAACTAAATTTGATGTTCAACTTGAAGAAATGGATGTAAATACAATATTCTTGTATGGAGAGTTAGATGAAACTATTATGATGAAACAACCTAAGGGATTTGAAATTGGAGGCAAGGAGGAATATGTTTGAAAGCTTAAAAGGTCCCTCTATGGCTTGAAATAGTCTCCTAGACAATGGAATAGAAGGTTTGATGAATTCATGACTCATACAGTTCCAAAGGAGTCAATATACAATTAATTTTAGTCAGTATGTGCATTGTGGAAGGAGTCAGTATGTACATACATATATGCATATGTGCTTAATTTTAGTCAGAGAAATAACAATAACAATGAAAATTTGTGGACTCTATCAGTACTAACTATTATTTTCAAAGTCCATTGTGGAAGGACAATGCTTATGTATCATAATGTAATTGGTTTGTCTTATAGATTGGCATATCAAAGTGGAATGGAAATATGGGGAACTGGGATCTTGTTCTAAGAGTTCATCCTCCGTTGGGCACCCTTCCTTCTCCATTCAGATAAATACTGGCATTGAGTTTTGATAGCATTCTAGAGTTAGGTATAATCAGTTCTATAATTTGCATGAAAGTGTACATATAGGTTTGTTTCCTTGACAGTACTAGCAAGAAATCCCAAAAAAAGAAAAAAGAAAAAACCCTCCTATTTTGGCAATGTATTAGTTTTGTCATATAGCTATTATTTTTCTTACATTAGTATTAATATTAATATTCTAATAGTAATTAATTGGGGAGGATCTTTCCTTTGTAAGTGAACTGCAACTTCTCAAGCAATTTTTCCTTGAAATGGGAAAATTAGATGTGAATTTTGGTATAAGACCCTTTGATCTGACTCAGTGTTGTTGTGATCATAGCTTCTAAATCAGACCTTAAAAAGAGCCACTCAATTCAATCATGATTTACAAAGACATAATAGAATCCAAAAATCTTTGAAAACAACTAGAATCTGTTTTGCAGAAACTATCTAAGATACTAAGGAAGTCAAAATACAACTTTTCCGCCACCTAGGCTGAAGTTGCTTGCCATACAATGAAATTATCAATAAGGGATTGTTGATTCAAAGAACTTCCCAATCAGCTGCCTCAACAACAATGGGTACTCAAAGACGAATTTGACCCATCAAGCAAGAAGAACAGAGTATAAACCAAGCACAACAACAGGAACAAGAACACAGTGCTATCCAAAATCATAATGTTACCTATCCAGGGAGCAGTAGGAGCTCCAACTAACTGAACAATCCATCGTAACACCAACTGCATGTTTTGTAGACCTAGGGCTGAAATACCATGAATAAGTTCAAAATACGAAATGGGAGTACATTAAAGAAGTCCATTCAAATGGTGTATTCAACCCCTAGCAATTCATAACCCATAGAACCCCATAAAGCTTTAAACTTACAGCCGATAAAGAGATCCTAAAAACAAACCTTCAACAGTCATGCTGAACCAAATGGCGGCACAGAACGTTGTTCCACAGACCGATTTTGGAAGAAAGGTATACGATAGACAGTGAGTGCTGGAGACGTGAGGTCAGTTTCGGGAAGGAATGATAGTTTGTGAATGTCTTAGCTACGTCGCGGCAACAGGGACGTTCTCTGACTGACTTGAAGCACGATTTCATTTAATTGACTTTGAAGTCCACGACAGTGTTAGTAGAAAACGTCGTGGATATATCATTTCTATGACAGTGATACTAAGAGTCGTCATTGTATGATCCATTTCAAGAAGGGTTTTGTTCCACCATCGTTGTTTACAAAATGATAATTACAAAAATGTCACTGTCTATTATTCTAAGACGGTTTCTAGCGACCGACGTAGTATGTGCGTCATAGAAGCCTCTTTTTCTAATAGTGGGTTATACTTTTAATCTCCAAAGTCTTCTATTGACCATTTTTCTCAACCACCAAAATTCCAAAACTCTTGCTAAGTTCTTGGTCACCTTGAAAAAACACAAATCTAAAATTATTTTATGGCACAGTTGTGCAGTTCATATAAGATCATAAACTTTAGTTTATTTGCATAGAACAAATGCTTCTTGATCAATGAATAACAAAAAATTCACAAAAGTGAAAGAACACATGATTTCTCTAATAAACAGATAATTCTATACTTTAAAATTATTCCCTTTGCATACATTTGGATGAAAACATGATTTTGATGATGCCAAAGAAGAATCAAACAAGGTTGTTTCAAAGGATAAGCATTGCTTCAAGATTAATACAAGGTTGCTTCAACAAACAAAGCCTTGCTTCAGGATTAACTCAAGATCAAGTCTTGCCTCAAATTAAAGTGTTTCCAAGACATCCAAGGCTCTAGTAATCGATTACCAGGCAGTGTAATCGATTACCAAAAGACAATTTTAAAAAAAAAAACTTTTAAAAAGGGTTATGAATTTGAATTTTGAACCTGTAATCGATTACCAGATGTTTGTAATAGATTACTAGTAATGAAACTCTAGAAATTCAAATTCAAAAGTCATGACCCTTCAAAATATAACTGTATAATCGATTAACAGAAACCTGTAAAAATTTAGAAAAAGCTTTTTGAAAAGACACATCTCTTCAAACCATTTTGAAAAGGCACGAAGGGCCTATATATGTGTGTGTCTGATTTCAAAAAGCAAGAAAGAGATATTCCAAGAGAACTTCATTGTAAAATGTTCTCTCAACAACTCTTGGACGAACACTTGCAAATTTATTGAGAGTTCATCCAGGAACTTTGAATTGTATTATCCACTCTAAAGGAGAGAAATCTTTTTGTTCTTCTCAGAAAGTCAATTGTAATCAAGAGACTGGTTGTCTCTTGAATTGTGAGTTTCCTTAACACAAGGGAAAGAGATTCCTTGGGTGTTCAGAAGTTGTAAAAAGAATTTTTATAAAGATAGTGGAAAATCTCAAGTGGGTTACTTGAGGACTGGACGTAAGCACAGGGCGTGGCCGAACCAGTATAAATCGAGTTTGCATAACTCTCTTTTCTTATCTCATTTGTGTTATTGCAATCAATTTTATCTTATGCATTTAAAAGAACATTATTAAATTGATTGCTTCTTCTTCTTCTTCTTCTTCTTCTTCTGCATTCTAAGTATATCATTTAAAAGGGGGGTTAAAGCTTGTTAGTGGGAAAATTGTGAAACTTAATTCACCTTCCTCTTAAGTTATTGAGACCACTTGTCCAACAAAGAGAAGCACCACATGAATTATTTTCTGATATCAACAGATCTTGCAGGTAATAAGATCAAAATAAATTTTTATTTTGTAAAAAAATCAATTGATTAAAGAGATATAAAGAAATTTAAAGAAGAGTTTTCAACCATTCTAACATTGTATCAATAAGCAAGATACAAAGGAGATGCATTTTGTATCAGTAACCAAACACATTAAATAGAGCAAAAATATTCCCTTTCAAATTCAATACCATATATCATTGCCCATCTTTTTAGATAAAACATCATCTGGTAAAAAGAGCAAATTGTTGAACCAATGCAAAGTAATGAATGCAGAAAAACAAATGGATGAAAAATTAATTATGAGCAAGATAAATTCTAAGAGACATTCAAAAAAAATTGGGAAAATGTAGAAGAAAGGATAAGAAACATTTTAACCGATTAATTTTTCAAAATCACAGTCTAAAGAGATTGAGATCATCATCAACATGCATATTCTTTCTAGTGATGTCGAACATTGATCTAGTTTTTTTTAGATGATGATAAGGAATGAGGAGTCCATCTTATTGTTTGGTGAAATCTATTGTGATGATCATAATACTTACAAAGATACTTCAACACTTAAGTAGGCAAGACTCTAAGAATAATGATGGGTCAGTGAGACATTTTTAAATAGTCAACAATATCTCTTTTATATAGCACAATAATTGCTTGGTAATAATTTTATTTTATTTTATTTCTTGAGATAGATCTCTAGATTACTTTAAATGATGTGCAAAGTTATATGAAAAGCACGAGATCTAAGATCGTTCATCAATGTCAAGATCTTTATGATAGTGGTGGCTTTATAAACTAAGATACTCATGATTGAGATAAGTATGTTAGCCCAAGATGAAGGTGTAGCAATTGATGAATTTGTATTTCACTTCTCGTACATAACAATATTTCTTCTTGTTACTAATTCAACATTTGCAACATTTTAGTTCCTTGTTTGAATATTCTTATGAATCTTGTGTTTTAAAAATAATTTTTATAATTATGAAACTAACGAATATCATGCAAGATTTGTCTCCAATAAAGTGAGGAGATGCACTGTAGAGGAAAGTGCAGTTATAACTTTTGATTAAAAAAATCAAGCATTGAGATTATGATAAAATACTTGTAGATGAGGAAATTTTGACGGATCAATCAGGTGGATGACGAATCACCAACATTCAATTCACTTTTTGACAATTAGTTTAAGGAAGAGACTTTATTCCTTAATTAAGTTCCTAACCTATATTAAAAATTACAAAACAATAGACAAGTTATGCTTATTGATCAATATTATGATTATTATTATGTTTGTTTTAACTCATGCTTATTTTTTTCTTTAAGTATTGATTGTAATATTATGTTTGTAACGATTAAAAGGGAAAAAGATCAATATTAAATTATATTTTGAGTAAATAATCATTTTCGTCCTTCAATGTGTCAGGTAGACTCTTTTATTAATAGTAACAAAAGTTAACAAATGGATAGATTTATCGCACTTTTTTCACTTTCGGAAACTAAAATTTAAATTTTCATCTTTTGGGAATGAATTTATCAGCGCTCTACACATTCATGAATGAAAATGACTATTTACCCATTTTCTTAGTATTGTTCAATTGTCCAATTCTATTAAATAAAAATAAATACATTTAAGATAAATTTGTAACATAAGTTAGATGCAATAATAATCAAGTTAAAGTTGTCATATTCTTTGATAGATGTATGTACTCTTTGCCAATTGGTAAAAAAAAATATTTTTTAATAAAAGAAGTAATTCTTGTTACAAGAAAACTGTAACTCCTCTAATCAATGTTGAAACTCACTTTCCCATATGGTAGACCCAAGTAGAAAAAATTGTAAAAAAAAAAAGATCATGTAGAAAAAAAAGTCAGAAAATGATTAGTTATTTAGTGGAGTAACAGGAAGATTTGCACTACACCATGCCACTTACTAACTTGTTTAAGAGTTCAAAAACAAATTGAATGCATACAAAACCAAACAATATAGACCTTACACCTTTTAAAATACTCTCCTGTACTCAGCATATGAATTTCTACCCACGTCGATTTACTAGCACTTCAAATACTCCATAGCTACATTTTACATTTTTTTTACTTTTAAGATTTTATACTAAATTCAAACGAGACTATCATCATGATAATTAGATAAATTACAATATTTTTATAATCAAATAAATATTATTTATGTGAGTACAACTTCTCACCAACCCACCATTTGTCTCTAAATTCATCAGCCCTTCTATAACATTGTATTATGTCTATAATGAATCCTGTCCTTTTTATACCCTCCAATATCTTAAGATTTATAGTATTTCATAATAATCTTAAACTAATTTTAAGTTATATTACAATCATTTCATATCATATAAGTTTTAAAATGTGTATTTCCGTATGTCATATACTTGCCTAGGTCTATCGGTGCTTTCTAGCTGTAATGCCACACACGACTCAAAGTCTCACACACTTCGTCTTCAAATATCTCTGCCATTCATTCATTCACACATTCAAACATAAACACCGTTCTCTCACTATTTTATAAAGCATTTCAATACATGAAAAATCTAGTTACAGCATCTCCCTTTCTTCATCCTCACCTCTTACTCACCTCTTACTACGGGAGTCTTTCATCCTTTTTATCTTTATTAGTGACCACCCCAAAACAGAAAGGTAATAGTCATGAGCATAACACATAAAGTCCAAAACTAAGGGTAATGGATGAATTCAAAACATAAATATGTTGGAAATAAATTAAAATAAAATGAAAGAAATAAATAAGAAGAAGATGCATAGTCTTAAATTAAATAACAAAATAATAGTAGCGAAATAATTTGATAAACACCACATAAATCAACAATGTAATATATATCATACAATAAGAACAATGAAAATAAATTAGGGGAAGAAAGATATAGTCTGAGTTGAAACGCGTAAACGCTATCCTTGGAGAGAAAACGCCTCACTACACTGGTAGGAAAATTTGATTGCGCTTCTCTCCCAAGATACGACAACCCGTTGGTTCCGATTGTGTGCAGCGAAAGGATCCCCGAACCTTCTAAACACCAATGCTCTTGCTCTAAAAAATAAGTTTTTATAGAAAAAGAAAGAGAAGATGTTTGGGAGAAAGGAACGAAGTTATCTGCTTGTGTTGTTCTTTTCTAGAAAAGAAAAAAGAGATATATATAGGCACAGATCACCTTGTGTAGCAAACAAAAACATGATCGTTGCAAATATGACTATTGAAAACCAACCTATAGTTGTTGAAACAAACGTAATAAACTAGTTGACTCATTAAAACAAAATCTTAAGAAAATTTAAAATAAATAGTTTATTTTATAAAATAGAATTAATATAATTAATATATATTTATAAATTTTAAATTAAAACACAAATATTTACCAACATTCCCCCACATAATTTAAAATTTTAAAATATATTTTCTAAAAGATAATTTGTATAGAAACATAAGAGAAAGAGCATGCGATATTGTATTTCAGTATAACGAACCTTCCGAGTTTGAACATTATACCTAGTGTTTATGAACTTCCACCCGAGAAAAATGTAGTGACGTAATTGTTTTGAACTACACATTCTTTAACCGGATTTTAGTAGACAACCCCTACAATATTGACGTTCAATTAGGTTCTAATCAGTGGTAGCACGTTACATGACTCTATGCTTGTATCTTGTTTTGTGAGTGTCACTTAGAGATTAACCCATATCTCACAGTGGTGGCCCCACCACCACACTCACTAGGTGAATCCTCAAAGAGTGGTTTGTGACCCCCACCCCTACAATAATTGTCATCGGATTCATTAAGAGGTTTTTTTTTATACCAAAAAATACACCTATATAAATACCTCAACCTTAATATTGCCACAATTTATAATACACCTCGTCATAGGAATGAGAAACAAAACAACTCCGCCAAATTTTATTTTGGTGTACTTTAGTCAACAAACAATTTTGTTGCTACCCGTTGAACTCCATTCATGGGATCACCAATCACACGGAGACAGGTGTCCATTGTTGTAACTAAATAATGGGCTTTAGTCTCATTCCTCTCGATGACTCAAGTACTTGTTGATGCGTCAACCCTTTTGTAAGCAGATCCGTAATATTATTTTCTGACCTGACAAAGTCAAGAGAAATGACACCATGATAAATCAAATTTCTTATAGACTTATGTCTCACTCTTAAGTGTCTTCTTTTTTCATTAAAACTTTGCTAGTCACTTTAGATATAGCAATTTGACTATCACAATGCAATGGAATTGGAGGTATACGCTTATTCAACAATGACAAATCGCATAATACATTTTTAAGAAATTCAGTCTCACTAGTAGAAGTATTTAAAGCAATAATTTTTGCTTTCATGTGAAATAATAATTTGTCTAGTAGATTTTCATGATACTACACAACCAGCTAAAGCAAAGACATAACTGCATGTGCAATATCAGACAGGCCTAGAGAAGTTTGTCAAATGCAACAAAGAATCGATACTTTGAGAATATTTATGTGAAGAAATTCCTTTACTCGAATTTTTCTTTAACTTGATGGATGAGTCATAAGGAGTAAAAGCATGTTTCGCATCAAAATAATTAAACTTCTTCAATAGCTTTTCAACATAATAAGATTGGATAAAAGTCATGCCATCATTTTTCTTTATAAGCTTAATTCCCAAAATCACATCTACTTGACCAAGGTCTTTTATGTCAAAGTTTCTAAACAATAAGGACTTCACATCATTTATGAAATGCATATTACTACCAAATATCAATATGTTATCCAGATACAAACATAAAATGACACATCCATTATCATCAAATTGTTTCACATATACACATTTATCACTATCATTAATTTGAAAATCATACAAAAGAATAACTTAATCAAACTTTTGTGTCATTGCTTTGGAGCTTGTTTCAAACCATATAAAGATTTAACGATTTATTTTTTAAGGAAACAGATTTTCAAAGAAAATGACATCTTTAGATTGCATAATAGTAACATTAGAAATTTTAGTCACTTCTGAATTAACAACTAAGAATCTATAAGAAGTATTATGTAAAAAATTTCCAACAAAATACAATTAAGATTTTTTTTTCAATTTTCCTTTTCTTATTAATAGGGATATTAACCTTTAATAGACACCCCCACACTTTAAGGTATTTCATATTTGGTTCTCTTTTTCTCCATAGCTCATAAAGATGTTTTTTAAATTTTTTTTATAAGGTACTCTATTAAGAATACCACATGCAGAATGTAAAGCTTCACCAAAGTGTTTATTTTATTGTTTTTGTGTGTTATATTTTCACATGCTTATCTTTTATCAATGAGTTATATATAAAGAGACAATAAGTCAACATGTAGCAACAAAATATTTGTAGTAATAATAATAATGTTAAACAATAGAAATTAAAAAACGAAACAACAAACGTCGTGATTTTAAAGACTTGTGTTCATAGGATCATTTGACCAAGTAAAAGATAACTTTATAAGGCAAGAATGAAAGTAGTGAGATGTTTTTAGTTTTTCACATAAACTAATTCTAAAAGCATTTTACCTTAAACAAAAATACAATTGACAAAGAAAATATTTTTCAACAATCTCATACTAATTTAAAATTTCAGGAAATAAAATAATATAATAAAAACATTTTTAATGAAACATAATGCATTGCATTTTCACCCGTAATTTTTTTCTTGGCTAATCAGAAAATGACAAAATCATATTCATGATAAACATTTTGATAAGATAGAATGCTACAGCAGAAAAGACTATGCAAGAAGAAAGTGAAATAACTTTTCTCTCTATGATTGTTGGGAACAAATTAAAATAAAATGAAAGAAATAAATAAGAAGAAGATGCATAGTCTTGAATTAAATAACAAAATAACAGTAGCGAAATAATTTGATTGACACCACATAAATCAACAATGCAATATATATCATACAATAAGAACAATGAAAATAAATTAGGGGAAGAAAAATATAGTCTGGGTTGAAGCGCGTAAATGTTATCCTTAAAGGGAAAACGCCTCACTGCCCTCATAGAAAAATTCGATTGTGCTCCTCTCCCAAGATACGACAACTCATTGGTTTCGATCGTGTGCAGCGAAGAGATCCCCGAACCTTCTGAACACCAATGCTCTTACTCTAAAAAATAAGTTTTTATAGGAAAAGAAAGAGAAGATATTTGGGAGAAAGGAACGAAGTTATCTACTTGTGTTGTTCTTTTTTAAAAAAGAAAATAGAGATATATATAGGCATGGATCACCTTGTGCAACAAACAAAAATATAAAACAAGCGTAACAAACTAGTTGACTCATTAAAACAAAATCTTAAGAAAATCTAAAATAAATAGTTTATTTTATAAAATAGAATTAATATATATTTATAAATTTTAAATTAAAACACAAATATCTAGCAACACAAGGTAATAGTCATGAGCATAACACATAAAATCCAGAACTAAGGGTAATGGATGAATTCAAAACACAAATACACTATCATGGAGAATGTTGGCGTGAATTTCTACTTTCATTACCCATTTTTACCTTTTGCTTAAGCCGATTAATAAGTGTCTAGAGAACTGTCCCCTTGATCCACCCTAAAACAATTTAAAAAGGTCGTCATCGCTGTCATGCCCTTCCCCTGCTTTCTTGTGAAGTTTTTTTTTTTTATCCACAAAAAATTATCTTTGATTTCCACAAATAATAAAAAAAAGAGGAAAAAAAAAACACTTCACAAGAAAGCTTGAGAAGCAGTTCATAAATTCTTGGACTGCATAACCTTATTGACAATACAAGCAAGATGCACACTGCATATAACAACAGTCCTCTAGTCAAAAAAGCAAATTAAGGACAATACCTATCCCTAGCCATATGAATATTCACTAATTTACTAACAATTCTATAAACAAAAATTCATTATTTAGTTGTATTGTAGGGAGCCGTACGAACACAAACTCCCACTGTCTAAAAATATGACATAGGATCTCCTTCTAGAGGAAGGAGACCTTAGACCAGCACCCTTCCAAGTGCAATGAAGGTCACCTGTCTAGGTCACGGACCTTCTTGTTAGCCCATTGGCCCGGTCCAGGTATGTATGCTTCAATGCTGCTAATCAGGCTTGTTTTGTATACTTGCTTCTATAAACATCTCTCAGCTTCTTTCCATGTGGGACTCATCTACATATACTTTTAACATATACATACTCAGCAGCCGCGTTCATCATGGGACTCAGCTGCTACACATCACTTTACAATGAAACATATCTTTTCAAATTGGGTAAACTTCATTCCAGGCTTAGATTAGTTGAATTTCAAAACAAAAATTTGCAGCATAAAGCTCTCCAATTATTTTAAATGTAAGCTTTTCAGATAAAATATATAATCTAGTCTCTTACACGTGAATCTGAACTGATGCATATATAAATCATAGACACAAACATATAACAGTTTGAAACAACATACTGCACCTAACTGTTATCTATGTCTCATATTTGTATGTATACTTGTTTAGCTAACAAATGCATTATATGCATTTTTTGACCTGAGAAGCAATGGGTGCAGATAGCAGCAGAACCAACAATATTACTCCGAAGTCCTAACAAGTGTGCTTAATGTTTATGCACAAAATGGAATGGCCAGATGCACCCCAGGGCACAGTTATCATGTTGAAATTCAACAAATCCTTTCCTAATTCTTGAGAAGTATCTGTCCTGCCAATAACCCTTCAATATATTCATCCAAACAATAAAAGGAGGGGGTAAAAACAAAAACTAGATGGAGCAATTGTAAAACGATGATCTAAGAAGAAAATTGTGTACAAACTAAAAATGAACTGTAAGACTTATAAACTTAAGCAGAGAGCACTCTTGGTCAATGTTGCATTCTCAAAAAGGACCAAACAAGTACTTTTTTTCCAAAATAAAGATTTAGCAACAAAACTAGGGATGGTCCTAATGAAGTCTCACCCCCAAAACTTTGTTTATCAATGCATCTCAGTCATTCCTCAACTCTTGTGTCCCAGTGTTTGAGCCTGAAGGTTTTGGTTGTCTTCTAAGAGTCTATCATATTCAAGCAGTAGATCTGCAGCTTGCTTTTGGAGGGAAGCAACATGTGCTTCGGCGGTCTCAACTTTCTTATCCTTCTCTTCAGATTCCAATTTTATCTTTTCCAAACTTTTGGACAGATGTGAAAGTTCTTCCTTTAGCTGTTTAATCTCCTTGGATGCTTTCTCATCCTTTTCTTTAAGTTGGACAGTTTCTTTTTTAAGGTTTTCCAATTCTTCTTTTGAAGCTCCCGCATTACTCCTTAAATTAATAAGCTTTTGAAGATAATGGTGGGTACGATCAATTAGGAATCCAAGGAATAATGTAAAACCTGCAAGACCATATTAATTCATGTAAGACAAGATAATCTAGTTTAAGATGTATGCTTATTCTAAGGGCCTGTTTGGTCTCAGGAAATGTTTTTATCTCATTTTCTGTTTTCACAAATAACTACAAGTGTCACTTTATTTTCACTTTATTTCCTGTTTTTTGTAATTAATTACTAATGAAAACAAAATCATTTCCTTAAACTAAACAGGCCCTAAGAAACATACAAGAAAATTGGTGTCCAGTGTCCTCACAGCATCAAACTGAACAAGGCCTAGAAATAAAAGTATAAGATTGTACAGGCATCAAGCTTATTATAAACTCAAGTACAGAATAAACTTGAACAATAGAATACATATGCCAACGTGGCAATTGGGAAACTAAAACACCATATCTCTACCAAAAAATAAGTACATAAAACATCATAACAGCAGATGCAGATACTTCCAATACTTATCCTATAATATTTGGTCTATACTTCAAATTCTACAAGTGTCAGAACCTTAGTTATGAAAGTCAATGGAGGAAAACCCACCTAATAGTATATACTTTATCCATATTTTAAGAAGTGTAACACAAGACCGAAAAAATCCCTGATCAGAACTTCTGAAATTTCTACAAACAACTCTAACTAAAAACACAGTACAAAAACCAATAGAATAAAACCCATATAATAGTATTTACCATGCATTTGGCACACATTAAGAAGCATTAATTGGTATTATTACATCATCCTAATTATGTTTTGACCTGCATGGGTATTTCTCCAACCCGATGATCGTGAAGCATGAGACGAATAATACCAGTAAATGATGTTTTATATTACCATTCAACCAAAAGCCCATATCAGCTTATTCAATTTTATACACTGCTTAATCAGCTGTTTTCAATACTGCCACCAAAAGTCAAAATCATGGTCTTTAATGTAACATTGCAGTTTTACAATTTTCTGAAGGCTGGGCAATCCTGATTTCATGTTGCAGCTCATTTTGTGGGAACTTTGGAATCAAATGAACTTACATGTAAGATCACTTAAAACACCCGATCTTAACGTGCTTCATGAAACCCTTTTTTTCATTAAAAAAAGTCTACCCTCTAGTTTTTTTTAACCCATCAAATGTAAATTCTAAGGCAGCACAATCTGCCTCATTTGTCTTCATTTTCTGCCTCTTTTTCATTTCATCTTTTCTCTCCAAAAATTCTGGTCTACGGGTTTGTCTTCATTGTCTCACTCTCTTCGTTTTGTCTTGTTTGGTTCTGAGTTCATCTAGGTTCCTCTCTGACTGGCCGCTTCTTCAAAAGTTCTGTTCTG
Source organism: Glycine soja (assembly GCF_004193775.1). Classification (NCBI taxonomy): domain Eukaryota; kingdom Viridiplantae; phylum Streptophyta; class Magnoliopsida; order Fabales; family Fabaceae; genus Glycine; species Glycine soja. The sequence goes on from NC_041019.1 coordinate 38,424,555, forward strand.
GACTTGGGTTCGTGTTCTTCTGTTCAGAGTTCACCAGCACAAATGTGACATGGACACTCCAACACCTAATGTCCAAAGTATAGCACACACCAAGACCCCCCCCACATTGCATATTCACCTTTTTTCCATGATAATGAGACCCTCGTAAGTTGCCTTTTCTAAGATGAATGCTTTCTTTTAGTACCAAAGTATGGCCACCTATATGGAGGTGTTGGCTCAACTAAAGCCAACAAAAAATAATTTTTTAAATGTACACCTATTAATTAAGGGTTAAATTTCATCGTAATTAAAACCAATAGCCCAAGAACAACCACCTCCACAAATGTCTACCAGAATAGGCGGTGATTCATGAAGATGGGCTACAGGCTTTGATACCTTGTTAGCTTTAATCTTAAAACAAATTGACATTAAGTGAAGTTGTCCAACAAATATATAAGCTACACTCCAAGAATTGAGGCAGGCGATGTGGGACTTCCCAACGATAATGGTGCCCAACATGTGTTGGACAGGTGTTGGGAAAGTGTCGATGTTGGACACATGTCTGAAATTCCAACACTTCGAACAAGAGAAATGCCAATGCTTTGTACGCTCTGGTTCATAGTGAACTCACTATTCTGTTCTGATCTGTTCACCGTGCTACTGCTGCAGACTGGTTGGAAATGTCTTCCAGTGGGAAATATTTGACAACTTCATATATACACGATTTTGTTCTTTGTTCTTTTTGTTTACAACTATCATTTTTCCAATCTTATGTTTTTATATTTGGAATTGTTAGGTTGTGATTTATGAGTTTTATGCATTTTCAATTTAAGTTTACTTTTATTAGTGATTTTAAGGTTATTTGCGGTATATGTTACTTTTATGCATATATTTTTTTAATATAATTTTGCATTTTAGGTAAGATCATATGATCCATGCTATAATCCTATGATTTACGATATTTCATCCCCCTACTAATCTTGAGTAGGATCTAAATTCTGCTACATTGACTTTCGCATTATGCTTGCTATTACTATCCTTGGGGGGAAATTAATTTATTTCTTAAAACATAGCAACACTATATAGTGTATAGTATGTACATATATTGAAATCACGATTCCCACATTTTAAGAAGTCTAAATTGACATATGGGAGTAGGTCAAATATCAGTTGGGTCTGAGACATGGAAATTCCCACATAGAGGCTCTCCTATTAATAATCTACCTTTTAGGAATTAGCTATCCTCTACATCAAGTGGTGTCAAAACCCAGTTTATCCACCCTGTGGAGTCAGGACTGGGTTCACTGCACTTTACAAATTGGCAGGATTGATGTAGTAGTTGAGTCCCATATCGGTTTAATGTTGAGGAACTCCCATTTACATAGGACCTCCTCGCCCCTAACAACATTACTCTTAAGAATGGGCTCTCATCTACTGAAGTTCTATGTGATATTAATATTCAGTACTCGTTTTATGTGCACCACAAAGTTATCAGGGAAGAAAGATCAATAAACAAATAAATTAAAGAATAAATCCAAAATCCGTGAGTTACGATTAATTTATACAAACATGTGTGTGATGTTACAGAAGTGATTTTAATCAGAATCAACTAAATATTCAATCACAAAATCTGGCAGATTTAAAATTACGAACTATTACTTCTATACATGTATAATGCATATGTGTAAGGTCCGGATCAGAATTTAGGAACAAAAAAGGTACTTTATATCGAAAAATGAAGAACATGAGAGCTAATCCATTTATAATGAGAATTCTCGAGCCCACAACCATCCTCTTCTAACACCCCCCCCCCCCCCCCCCCTCCTCCAATTTTATTCTCCTATTACAAATCTACAATTCCCTACTCCTGTGTATGGAACACCATGACTCATGAGCACCAAATAAGACACGGTTAAATTCAGGAAGAATAAGAATCAGAACTATGCGGAGTAATAATGAGACAAAAAGAATTTTTATATGTCAATTTTCTAATAGCAACTTAATAATGACCAATATTCCTTCAGTTTCTTTGTAAATTGAAGAGATTATAAATATATATTTTCTAAAACAAGTTCAATGACAGAGCTCAAATCAAACAGTTATACAGAGATATTAATAAATCAACCATATTTGGTGAACCTGACACAACAATTTAGAGAAAAATACCACAACCACAAAAACCATACGCAGAAGAATGTTCTTCTACTATCCATACACACACATTCATTGCATGAGAAAAACTATTAAAAGAAAACCATGGACCTGCAACACCCTGGCACATTATTTTGTTATCTGTCATGAAAGGTTTTAAATTACCAGCCAACCACATAACCAGATGTGGTCACGGTATCACCACATCAACCTACAACAGCTGCAACGCAACTACAGGCACAAGACAACCAGAATTTAAAACATTGCTTTTAGGAACTAGCATGTGCATCAACACTAATCCTTGTAGTTTAGAACTGACATAAATGGCAAGCAGTGAAGCAAAATAATAAACAGGGATGCAAATGACACAGATGAAAGGAGTATGAACACACCCATCAGTGAAGCCTCGAGCAAATGAGTTCTCCACAGAACTTGATCCATGGGCGACATAGTACCAAGTTTAGCACCTTTGTTCTGGATCTTGACAATGCTCATGAGACTTGAAAGGAGAATCACCGACATGGTACCAGCAATGGTTTTCACTGTAGCTGGACCCTTCCCCATCTTCAACTGATCCAGGCTCTTTATCACAAGATCTCTCAAAGGTCCTATCTTAACCAACAAAAGAAATGCCAGAACCCCCTCGACAAAAATCACCATGAACAACAACTGAATCATCCTTTTGCGTTCTCCAAAAAACAAAAATCCTCACTTTTGCCAAATGGGGTGCTATCACTTAAGGTTTGAAAATCAAAATCTACCCCACAAGGTAGTTCATGCCTCAAAATGAAAAAAAAAAAAAAAAAAAAAAAAACACACACACACTCACACGCACAACGCAGCTACCTTTGCACTTAATAAAAAGAAGAACCCTCCTCAAGTCAAACAAACACAGACCCTTTTGCCACTTTGCTGAAACTAATAGAAGCACGCAATGACCCACATGAATGTGCTAACGAAAAACCAATATGCATCATCAAAGCTTTAGTCTTTACATGCATTGATTTCAAGGGAAAGGCTCAAAATTCCACCATCGCTGGTTGAGGCAGAGAAGAGATGGCTGAAGTAGAAAGAGACAAAGTTAGGTAAAGGAAAGGTCTTTAAACCCTTTTGAGAGAAAAAAACTTTTCGCGTAGAGGGTTTGTGTTGTGTGTGTAAGTGTAGGCTCAAAAAAAGAGTTTCGTATTCCAAGGATCCATTCGATAAAATGAGAAGAAATAGAAAAAAAAAAAAAGTGAATTGATATAAAAAATTTAAATTAAAATAAAATATAAAAGTGATGTAAATCTCATATTATTAAGAATGTATTCGTTCGTAAGAAAGAAAATGAAATAAATAAATTGTAAAATAATATGAAATCAGAGTATCATGGGACCCAGAGTCTCAGTCAAGCATGTCAACAGTACCGCCTATGTGAACGCGATGTCTTCTGTTTGTGTCTTCAGTCAATTTTTCTTTTCTAGTAAAATGCAAAAATCACTTCGTTTACGAGTCAAGATCTCCACATTTCCGAACGACTAGTAAACAAAACAAATCGTAATTAATACCTTACTTCAGTAAACCACCTTAAAGAGATATTTGAAATTAAGGAAATTTTAAATAATATTTTAAAAGTTTAATATGTGTGAACTACTGTATTAGTTTAAAATTTTAAAAAATTATATGTAATTTTTGTGTTACCTAAAAATTGAATTCAAGTCCTAAGATGTTTAAAAAAAAATTACTTATGTTATTAAATCATCTGAGGTAGACTTTCTTGATAAATAATATATTTTAAATGTTAATATTAGCCTATGTTAAACTAAAATGACAATAAATAAATAAAAATAGAAATTTAAATGAAATAATTTAAACTTGCATTTAGAAATTTATGTACGCACTTGTTTTAGATTTATTCAATGAGATTATCTCATTCTCGTTAAACTTGCATTTTGGACGTTGCTAGCTAAACTTGCTTTTCTTGCAATTTGGCCTAATGTTATTTCAAATTATGTCTGGGTACCGATTTTCAACTTAAAATTTGATTCTTGAATATTCAACTTAATTTTATTTCAGATTTGTAAATTAATTCGACTGGTTAGTTACCATTATTATAGCACCTTTTAATACTCTGTTGGTTATTTATCCATTACACCAAAAATATATGTATATCTTATCTTAGCTCTCAAATCCTAAATTTATGCTATAAAAGATCATGACATGTGATGATAAGATTTTTAAATATTTTACGTATTTATAACATTTTTTCGGATTTGAAGTAATTATCATGTTTGTTTAATTAAATGACATGGTTATTTAGAGAAGTAAATATTTAATTTGTATTTTTAAATTAGTTATTCATCCATTAGATAAAAATATATCTCTATCTTCACTCTCAATTCCTTAACTATTGCATTATAAGTTTTTACTTTAACAATGACTCGTGTTGTACTCTGATAAATAAACTAATCGTAAGTACAATTTATTACAGGAGCAAAGAGCCTCCAACACTAATGACGACTCATACTGATATTAAAATGGTCTCGGAATCTTCAAAATAAAATTGTCTCAATATCTTCAAAATTAAAATTGTCGCAACATCTTAAAATTGAAATTGTCCCGGAATCTTCAAAATTGAAATCGATTCAGTAACATCAAAATTGAAATCAACATTGACACAAATAGTCAGATTAAATCGACTAGATATCTTCATAACTGAAATCATCAAAATTCGTCGGTCCAAATCTATCTTAGAATACGAAATCGGTTCAAGAGTGGTTAACGTAGATTTTTCATCATCAAATTTGAATATGATGAGCCTACGAAATTAGTTATGAATTCCATTTTTAAATGAAGTTGTAGTGAGCAACATCCCATAGGTAGGTAAGACTGTGTGTTTTCTGGTGGAGGTCATGTACTTTGCAATTAGATAGGTCAAGTCGAGCTTCTTCTGTTTTTCCATCACCAGAAAGTACAAAACCAAAAGATTTTGATCTGTTACTTTTACAACAGTCCCTCCTCCTCTGGGCATAATGACAAGGCAACACGTTATAAATAAATCTAACCATAGGAGGAAGATCTTTGGACTTAACATCCACATTGTTCTTCCCAATGAAGTGAGTTACAACATCTTTTCGAGAGGTTCCAACCAACTCAAAAGAGTTGTTATGAAACAGCTGTAATCCTTCATTGGGAAGATTCAGATACACTGCCAATCCTTCAAGGTTTACTAACACATCAGTGGTAAGAAATTGCCCCTTAAGGGGTCATGCATCATTCTCACCCTTGGCTTGATATGATGAGGCATAGACAACTCTCACAAGCCTTGGATACATTGGTTCTCGAATGTTGAACAAACTCATCCTCTCTTCATTGATAATGAGACTCTTAACTGGTCATCCTTCATCTTCAACCTCATTGAGGTTGTAGTATTTGCCACCCATTACACCTATGTTCTTCCATTCTTGAAAAGCAACCCACATGCTCTTCTTCTTAAGATATCTCCATTTTTTGCATCAAAATCTACTTCTTCCTCTTGTTCTTCATTCCCTTTTACATATGTCTTCTCTTCTTTCCTCTTGATTTTCTACTCCATACTTCTTCTATTAGGAATAAACTTCCTTCTGCTCCTAGACACACCAACCTCTTCTTTAGCAGCCAATGATCCTTCAGTAGAAGACACTCTTGGTTGAGATTCTTGAAGGAATAGTAGGAGAATCACACAAATAGGCTAAGGGTTTAGAATAAATGCATCATCTATAGGTGTTCTATAAGAAGATTCTTGGGAGGAAGATGAGGTAGTTGATATGCTTGAGAGTTTAGGTGATGGAACATGAGGCTTTTCACTATTATGAGATGAATTTGAGGAGCTTGTGTTTGTGAATTTTCTCGTTGTTGATCTAATTCTCATGAACTAATTGAGATGAAGATTTGGAAATGTTGTGGCTAATAAGATTATTTGTTTATGATGTATAAGAGATATATATAAAATAGTCATTAGGGATAGAAGAAGATATGAATCTCGAGAAGATATTAGAGAGAGAGAGAGACAGAGACAGAGAGAGAACATACAAGGTTTTAAACGGTAAAAATTTACTGTTGGATTTCCCCTGCAGTTACTTTTTGGTCCACTTTTTCTTTGTACAAATATGTTTAAGGGAAATCCGGTATGCCGAAAAACGCACCAGATCGTCAAGTATTTAAAATTAAAACGGATGAATCAGAGTATCGAACTCAGGGAACTAGTCTAAGACAGGGTTAAATTCATAAACAAAGCATTGTTGAAAGAAACATTGATAATTGATGGTTTAAAATAGAATTAAAATAAGTCTAGGTTAAAAACAATAAAAATGCAAGTAAGTAAAATTGACATCAGTAGGTAGAAGTGTTGGGTCTTTCTAACAGACCACTTGAATCAATCCAAGCTTCGCCCTCAGATCCCTCTTGTTGGACTAGGCTTAATTTAGACAGCCCTCCTAGGTTTAGACTAACTTAAACTAAGCTTCATCCTCAAATCTCTCTTGTTGGACTAGACTTAGCTTAAATAGCTTACGAAAGTTTAGACTAATTTAGCCTAAGCTTTGTCCTCAGATCCCTCTTGTTGGACTAGACTTAGACCAAACAGCATTATTGTAACAACATACTTAAAACCAAAACTTAATTCGCAGATCCCTCTTGTAAGACTAAGTTTCAATTCTGCTTCATTCAAGTTCTAAGGCAACAATACATTTTTCAATGTTAAAATCACCTAACTAGGCACACAAATGGATGATCAGACCAAGAGCATACAGAATTTAAGTACTGAAAGAAGCATTGAACACAAGAAACACAATCAATTAGATATGAAAATAATTACATCAGTTGTTCAGTAGAAATCCCCAACAAGGGTGTTTAGCCAGCTATTACAGAAGAAACCCTAACAATAATAAGCTTACAAAACCTAGGTATCTCTGCAAAAGTTGCTCCTCTTGCTGCCTCCAGAGCTCTTTTCCCGAAATAGGCACTGTGGTGTGTTGTGGAATTTTTTGCCCTGGGCATTGTATCCTAATTTGCACAAAACATGCTTTAAATAGGCTCTGAATTCCCGATGTTGCGCTTAGTGTCAGTCGTGCGCTAAGCCTGGCTGAAGACAACTGCTGCGCTTAGCGCACTGATCTCGCACTTAGCGCGCGGCCTTGATGATGATGCCCTACCAGATTCTTCTGTCGCGCTAAGCGCGCTGAAGCTGTGCTTAGCAGTGGATGCGCGCTTAGTCCACTGATGAGCTAAGCTCAACTGTCACTTTTAGCACTTCATGACTTAGCCTCATTTTCACCTGAAATTGCACGTATTTCATCATTAAATCCAATGGACATATTCTAGAGACAGCTTTAGCCATAAAACAAGATTTATTTACAAAAATCACTACAAAATAACCATAAATTGGGGAACTATACAAGTTTTGGAAAATGTTTTTTATTCAAAAGTTAGTCGTATAAGACGACTAACATTTACTCATACATTTTTTACCATTTTGAGTTTTTGACCTGAAATGAGAGAAATATGATAACTTTTTTATCTTATTAAAAGTTAGCTCTTGGAGAAAATGCAAGTTTTCTAAAGAGGGTTGTTTTAACAAGTACTATAGAGAAAAATACTTTTTCAGGCTTAATGGTCAAAACTCGGGTTACCATTCTCTATGACGACTAAGAGAGTGAGATAGACGCGTTAATAAGATTTCTTCTAACTTTAGAAGTATCTTTTGTGCTTCTGATGGTTTTGTTTCTTCAAAACCTATATAAAAGGTTTATGCTTATCTTATGATATTTCTAGTTGGTCTCTTGGACGTTAGAAGCTTTATTTTGCTTTTGATATAGACATGGGCTAGACTTCCAACTCAAAGTTCAATTTTTTTTCCTTCTTGGAAGATTTTTGTGGTCATCTGAGTTTGCCTTTTTGTCCATATGGATAAGAACTTATCTGGTTTTGTCCTTTATCAAGGGCTTGCTTCCTCTTAACAGAATATAGGTTCCTTTTGAAGGCTTTTCCTTATCCTTTCAAACCTTAATCTGAAAGAGTGTCTCACCTTTTCAATCCCTCTACCATTAGATTGATAGTTGTCACTCTGGTGACAACCTCTCTTCATTCTTTTGCTTCAACTAAAGAGGGGAAACTTCCCTCTCTTCTTATTTAGTTGTCTTCCTTTTGAATCAGCCTTTTCATCCTTTTCTCCATAGTAGGATGTTGCAAAAGAAGAAGGATTCTTAGGTACCCTTTCAACATAGGGATCTTTAACAAGTTCTTTCTTTGGAACTATGTTCCTAGAGTAACATTTGATGGCTCTATAGTCCTCCTTGTTACAATAGGTATGTTTTTCAGCCTTTCTTCTAGGAGGTTTTAAAATACAAAAAATATAAGAGTGTTGATTCTTAGGTAAAATGCATTTTTGACTGATAATGTAATAGACTGTGAAAACATTATCAAATGCACACCTTAGATTCTTATGTTTACTACTACTAGGAAGTTCAAAAGCACTAACTTTATATTCTGAAGCTTTTGATCTTTTAGCCATAAGGTAGAAATTAGCCTGCATCTCTTCATTTGATGACTCCTTATTATCATCCCAAGTAAGGTTGGCAAAATGGACCTGGCCCGATTGGTCGGCCCACAATTAGGGCCAAATTGGGCTTAAAAAAAGTAGTCCAAATAGAAACGAGCCTATTTGGCCTAACCTGTATAACCCAATGAGCCAAATGGACTTAGGTCGAGTTGGCTTGGTTAATATATAATAAATATTAAATAAAATAGGCTAAAATGTAATTTTCATCCCCTTATTTTCCCAAATCCACGATTTTAGTCCCCCATTTTTTAATTGAAACATTTCATTACCCATTTTCAAAAAGTTCGTGATTTTAGTCTCCTATCTTTTAATTGAAACGTTTCATCCTCCACTTTTGAAAAACTCATAACTTTATTCCCTTGGCCAATTTTAGATGTTGATCTATGTACTATGTAAATGTTGATGGACACGTGTTTGTTCATTATCCACATGACAAATAATTTTTCTAAAAATTATTTAATTTCTAACAAGTTTAACTATTTAAAAAAAGAATTAAAAAATACACAGTCAAGTCTGAAATTGAACAAGGGGATTAAAATTACAGATTTTTTAAAAGTGGAGAATAAAATATCTTAATTAAAAAAAATAGGGAACAAAAATCATGAATTTTTTTAAAGTGGGGGACAAAATGACTCATTTAAAAAATAAAGGGACTAAAATCGCGGATTTGAAAAAATAGGGGAACTAAAATTGCAAGGTTGGGTTGGCCCGTTTTCACTTTTTGGCCCGATGGACCAAGTCGGGCTAGGCTGACTCGTCCATTTTGCCAACCCTAATTCCTAGATGCCATCATAGCCTTCTTCTTTCCTTGACTCCTTTTTGAGCTGTGGACACTCTCATCTGCAATGTCCTAGTTTATTGGATTCGTAGTAAGTGACGTGGTTTTTCTCCCCTACTTTTGAGAATCCTTTGGGTTATGGAAGATACCCTTTCCTTTATTCATCCTTGTGAATCTCATTCTCTAGATTCTCCTTAAGATGAAAGCTAGTTCGTCCTCCTCTCCAAAAGTAGTACCTTTTCTTCTTTAGAGGTTGTGGTCGTATAGTCTTTTGTGAAGAGGTACTTGCCTTAAGGGCATTTTCTAGATAAATTCCATTCATGATTTCTTGCTCATGAACTTTTAGAGATCCTAGAAATTCATCTAGCTTTATTCTTGCTAGATCTTTTGCTTCTTTGATGGTTGTAACCTTAGGTCTCCATGCCTTAGGTAAGCTCTTTAGGATCTTTCTTATATGATCTTGGATACTATACAGCTTCCTCAATAATTTCAAATCATTTACGATGACTAAAACCTACTGAACATCTCGTCAATAGATTCGGTTTCTTCCATCTTGAACAACTCATATTAGTGTGTCAAGATGTTTATTTTAGACTTCTTCATGGTTAGTCCTTTCATGGACTACTTGTAATGAATCACATATTTGCTTGGTTGTCTCACAACCAACGACTTTATCATACTCACTTCGGGTGACTGCACACAAAAGGAAGTATTTGGCTCTAGAGCTTAGAAGATATCTTTGATTCTCATCTAGACTCCATTCAACCTTGGGTTTGTTTTACAATATCACCTTTGCATTCCTCTTCTTGGGAATATATGGACCTTTTGGGACAATGTCATGTGTTTATGTCTCGAGACTTCATGAAGAACTTCATTTTGTCCTTCCAAAAATAGTAGTCTCTCCCATTGAAGCTTGGTGGTCTATCTATGGATGCTCCTACTGGTATGAATAAGAAAGAAACATTTTTAGGAAAAGAAAATAAGAAGAAAAAATGATGATGACGATGATGATGAAACTTCACTTTCATTTTCCTCTTCACTATTGTCTTCTATTAAGTTTGGCTGCATCCAAGTCATATTGGACCGTACCAAATCATTAAGTCCCTAAGGTTTTTATGTTAACTGATGTAAGCTCTATTGGAGCTTGTAGGCCTAGGATCTTCTTCATCAATGGATTTCTTTGCTTCTTGGAAGATAAATGGCAGCGGGATGGAGAAGGAAGAGAGAGAGGAGACGCCACTTCAAGGAGAAGATGAGTCTAGAAGAAGCTCATCACCATAAGAGGCCATGCATAAGAGCTCGGAGGAAGAAGGAGATGAATGAAGAGAGAGGGAGAGAAGAGCACAAAATTTTGTGCTCTTAATGAGCTCTGAAATCTGAAGTTAATATTCAAATGATCAAAGTTTAAAAAAAATGCACACACATGACCTCTATTTATAGCCTAAGTGTTACACAAAATTGGAGGGAAATTTGAATTTCAATTCAAATTTCACTTGAATTTGAAATTGAATTTGTGGAGCCAAACTTTGGAGCCAAAATTTCACTAATTATGATTAGTAAATTTTAGTTATGGTTCAGCCCACTAATTCAAGATCAATTCTAAGATTCTCCACTAAGTGTGCTTAGGTGTCATGAGGCATGTAAAGCATGAAGGACATGCACAAAGTGTGACTATATGATGTGGCAATGGCGTGTAGTAAGCAAATGCTCACCTCCACCTCTAAAATTTAATTGGATTGGGCTTCTACCAATTCAATTAATTTTATTTCCCAACACACATCAAATATTCACTTAGTGCATGTGAAATTACAAAACTACCCCTAATACAAAAACTAGTATAGGTGCCCTAAAATACAAGGGTTGAAAAATCCTATATTTCTAGGGTACCCTACCTACATTATGGATCCCTAAATACAAGGCCCAAAAATAATGAAACTTTAATCTAATATTTACAAAGATAAGTGGGCTCGTACTTAGCCCATGGGCCTGAAATCTACCCTAAGGCTCATAAGAAGCCTAGGGCCTTCTCTTGCATCTCTGGCCCAATCTACTTGGAGTTTTCTATCCAATGCCCTTGCGAGGTAGGATTGCATCATTCTCTCCCCCTTGAAAAGGATTTGACCTCAAATCCCGAGGTTCTTGAAACTCTGGGCTTTTTTCCTCAACACCTGTAACAAAAACATATGTATTAGTGGTGTTTAGTATGTTGAAGTAAGTTAAGGTCTGAAAACTCATTTCTTGGGCATCTTCCCATGAAGGAACATGGTTCCTCACCAACTCAATGAGTGGTGCTACAAGTATAGAAAAATATGGGGCAAACCTTTTGTAAAAGTTTGTTAAGTCATGGAAGCCCCAAATTTTTTCTTACACTTGGTGGAGCGGGCCACTCAGGAATGAACTTTATTCTCTTAGGGTTCATGGGAACCCCTTGATCACAATTTAAAAAATTAAGAAAAGTAAAGCAATAGAACATACCTTTTTCTGTATTTTCATGTTGATTATTCCTATAAAATAGTATGACAAACCTAAGGTGTCCCATATGAGTACCTAAGTTTGTATTGAAACTAAAAATAAAAACAAACCTACCTAATGAGTCCCTATGTACACAAATCATGAAGATGTTGGGTGCACGAGTGATTTTAGAAAAGAGTGTTGCACCACCCAAAGCATTCATCATACCACCTATTTTAGGGATTTGGTACCTAATAATACCTATTTTGGGCACCAACAAAGCACAAGGATTTTAGCTCTTGCGAACCAAACCCTCATCCAACAACTCCTTTACTTGAGGAATAAACTCAAGCCTAAGAGGTGTGGCAATGCTAACAAGTGTCTTTTTATAAAGGAGAAAATGTGGAGGTTGTTTAAGAGGGGAAATTTCTTTAATATTTGTCTTTATTTCAAAATGTCTTTCCTTCTTAGCTAACCTCTTGGAGGAGACACTTACCTTCTTACACTCCTCCTTAACCATTAAAGGTTTTCCTTCTTCTTGGGGGTAGATTTCTTCACTAGATTCTTCCCCTTTTGCTTCTTCACTTTCACTAGAGGAAGGTGAAGTAGTAGCCTCATCTTGGCTACTATAAATGTCTTGGCTCCTCATAATCATGGTTTTCTTGGTGGAGCATTGAGAAGTAATGTGTCCTCTTCCAAGACATTTAAAGCACTTTATGGAGCTAGTCTTTTCTTGCATACTAGCCTTAGGGGGTTGCTTTTCTATTGTCTTCCCCTTATCATCATTGGGCTTAGAAGGTGCTACCCCTAAGATGCCTAGACCTTGGTCTTTCTTTGGATAAGAATGATAGCCATAAGATTTTAAAGTAGGCTTTCTTTTAAGTTTTTGCTCTACCCTTATTTCCCAATCTAAGTAAGCCTCTACATTGTCCTTCCCATGGAAGTATGGGAGTTTAATGTTAACCTCTTGAGGCTTTCTTTCATTTTCTCTCCTATGGGAGTGAGGTCTAAGATGTGACCTATGCCTTCCTTCATAATAGTCACGAAGTTCTTCACTTAGGCTTTTGCAAGAGTTATGACTACTATAGGAGGCATGTTTTTCTCTTTTCATTTCTTTCCTTATTTTTCTTCTTTCCTCCTCTCTTATTTTCTCTCTTTCATCTTGACTTATTTCTTCCACTCTTTTTTTTCCTTTTTCTTTTCTCTCTTGTTTTTCTTTCCACAACATAAGGGATCTCAACTCATCTAATATCTTATATAAGGGGTCCTTAGGAGTAGAACCCTCACCATTAACACTAGATGAAGAATGAAGACTCATGTTGGTTCCCAAGTTATGTTTCTTTCTTGTTGGGGGTTTGAAAAAAAGGTAAAAGAAATTATGGTTGAAACTAGCCAAAATAAACACTAAAAGAGGTGTGAAAGATAAGGTAAAAACTAATTGGTAAAAGGCAAGCTATCTAGGCGGTTTGACAATGGAGGGTAAAGGAAATAAGCTATGAAAATAAGCAAGAAATTAAAGTGCAAGAAATTCAAACTAGGCGGATCCTAAGAGTGTTTGGATGACCTCATTTAAGGTTCCCAACAAAACACTCACTATCCTAAGGGGAAATTGCCTAAAATTATTACACACAAATGGAAGTAGGGTGACCTAGCGGAGGCTCCCAACTTACTTCCAATGAAAGGCCTTTTTGTTACAAAATTTGAAAGCAAAGAAGATTGCCAATTACAAAATTACAAAGAAAAAAGTCCTCAATTGTGGTGGCTATTCTCTCTTTAGTGTTTCACTCAATTTGGAGTGCTTCTTAGTCCAATAGCTCTTAAGGTGGTTGGCCCCTTGCTTCTTGACTCAAATTCTTCAAGATATGGCACCAATCCTCCTTTCCAATTCCCTATATGGCAACTCACAAGCAAGGAAACAAAGAGACAAGCAATAACCAAAGACAAAAAAAAATGAAATGAAAGCTAAACCAATAGAGTTTTAACAAGACAAATTTCCAAGGATTATTCAACAACTAAAGCAATGAAAAGCACAAAAAAGCAAGCTAGGACTCAAAGAGAAACCTAGAATGGCTCTAGAGTAGAGTAGAAAAACTATAAAAAAAAGACTCAAGAAACCTCTAGTTTTGGCACTTGTTTTCACAATAATTTTAAATTGAAATTTCAGAACTAGGATTGGTATAAAATAGGCACCAATTATAGAACAAATTTTGAGCCAAAACAACAAGCACACTTTCCTTTCAATTTTTTTTCCTGGACACTGATTTTTCTTCCAACTTGTGCGATTTTTCTTATTTTTTCCTTTAATCCAAATCGCTTGGTTCTTTTTTTATAATTTTGGTCCAAATATCTAGAAAATTCAGTAAAACTTTCAGCTCAAAAAACGTAGTGACCAATTCCCAGTAATTTATACAAGTTTGTATATTCAAGCTGCCAACACCAGCGATTTCAACCTAGAAATCAAGAGTAATGTTTATGTTGCTTAAGGCTTGGATAGTTACAATTTGTGTTTGCTTATGCTCAATTATCTTGAATAACAAAATTCAAGAGAGCTTAAGACTTATTTTGATTCACAAATCCAGCCACAACTCAGCACCACAACTCAACTTCATCATAGGCATCATGTAGGAAACTTAGAAAACAAAAAAAAGTTCAAGAACAAGACTACTTCTAGGAATTGATTTAGAACATGTTATGAACTAAATAACATGCATGAATTAGACTCAAAATTCAAAAGATAGGCTAAGAATGACAAGAATACATGAACAAATGTATCTAGAATTCAATCAACAAAATAAAAATTCAACACAAACTTAGAACATAATGTGACAATTACTATGACTAAACATGACTCTAAGACAACATGGATTAAGTGATTTACACTTAGATTTTTGTGTTTTTTTTCTAATCAATATTTTGGAAGAAAATTTATATCTAAAGGTTCAGCACAAGAATATTATGAATGAAAAATGATAGAACCTAAAATCAACACAAAAAACATGATTCAAGAGTAGATCTACAAAATTTGAACCATAGAAATGCAAGAACAAGTGTAGATCTAAGATTTAATCGGTTTATTTTTTGAATCTACTCTAAACAGCACCAAACCACAAGACAATGGAGGATATACAAGGAGAATAAGATGAAGAAAAAGGAATTAAAGAGAATTCACCGAACAAAAAGATAGAGGAAGCAAAAGAACATCACCTAGATGAAGATGCTCTTGATACCACATGATGTAAGCTCCATTGGAGCTTGTAGGCCTAGGATCTTCTACATCAATGGATTCCTTTGCTTCTTGGAAGATAAATGGAAGCGGAATGGAGAAGGAAGAGAGAGAGAGGAGACGCCACTTCAAGGAGAAGATGAGTCTAGAAGAAGCTCACCACCATAGGAGGCCATGGATAAAAGCTTGGATGAAGAAGGAGATGAATGAAGGGAGAGGGAGAGAAGAGCACGAAATTTTGTGCTCTAAATGAGCTCTGAAATCTGAAGTTAATATTCAAATTATCAAAGTTTTAAAAAAATGCACACACATGACCTCTATTTATAGCCTAAGTGTCACACAAAATTGGAGGGAAATTTGAATTTCAATTCAAATTTCACTTGAATTTGAAATTGAATTTGTGGAGCCAAACTTTGGAGTCAAAATTTCACTAATTATGATTAGTGAATTTTAGTTATGGTTCAGCCCACTAATCCAAGATCAATTCCAAGATTCTCCACTAAGTGTGCTTAGGTGTCATGAGGCATGTAAAGCATGAAGGACATGCACAAAGTGTGACTATATGATGTGGCAATGGGGTGTAGTAAGCAAATGCTCACCTCCCCCTCTAAAATTTAATTGGATTGGGCTTCTTCCAATTCAATTAAATTTATTTCCCAACACACATCAAATATTCACTTAGTGCATGTGAAATTACAAAACTACCCCTAATACAAAAACTAGTCTAGGTGCTCTAAAATACAAGGGCTGAAAAATCCTATATTTCTAGGGTACCCTACCTACATTATGGAGCCCTAAATATAAGGCCCAAAAATAATGAAACCTTAATCTAATATTTACAAAGATAAGTGGGCTCGTACTTAGCCCATGGGCCTGAAATCTACCCTAAGGCTCATAAGAAGCCTAGGGCCTTCTCTTGCATCTCTGGCCCAATCTACTTGGAGTTTTCTAAATTTTATGTGTCAACATTTCATGCTTAAGCTACAGGTTTATCTGTCTCTATGAGATACAAACAGAAAGCATGGGGAGAAAGGCTCTGGACGATAGCTGAAGTATCATTCAGTAGACGATGCTGCCTCAACATCTAGTCCCAAGAAGACAAGTGCTTTAGCACTTGGCTCATAGTCCATAGGCAATGGAACTGTTACTCGATTCTTAAGAACTGATAGTTATCATCAGAAATTAATGTCTATGGTTTAGTAAGCAATACATGCCATCACACATAAGAGAAAAGTTTTGAATTGTCTTGTCTTGACATACTTTATTCCTTTTGTCCAGAAGTAGCCTATATAGTACTTATTGTAGCCAGAAGTGACATAGAGAATACTTGGTTGTAATCAAAATTTTGATTAGTGAAACCCTTCAAGTTTTTAAGGAGAACTGGATGTAGCTCAAGAGTTGGGGGTAAACCAATATAAAACCTCTGTAACTGCTTCTATATAACTAGTTCCTTTCTAGATTTTACTTCTACATTATTGTGTCCAAGTTTTGTGAAATGATTTTTTAAACACAAAGTGATTTTGACCCCCTTAGACGAAACCCATCATCCATTGATATTTGTTTAAGAAAAGCTTTCAAAGTTTTTGGAAGGCAAAATTTTTATCCATCACACTATTCAACCTCCCCCCTTTAGTGTGTTTCAGGTACTTCAGTTGGTATTAGAACTCAGTTTTTAGGTTGAGCTCTTGACAAAGCAAAGGAAAGGAAATTCTTGAAATGATGGAAGAGGAATTTGTGTGAACAAGCCTCCCATGTTCAAGGGAGTCAAATATGACTACTAGAAGGAAATGATGATTGTCTTATTCAAATCCACTCACATTGATATGTGGAATGTCGTAGAAAAGGACAATCACATTCCTCTAGACGATGTGAAGAAGGCGATCCCAATGGACAAATGGACGGATGATCAGAAATCCAAATTTTGTCTCAACTCATGCACTAGAAATGCCTTACTATGCGCTCTATCAGAAGAAGAATATTCCAAGGTTCACAACTTTAGAAGTGCCAAGTAGATGTGGGACTTCTTGGCTATTACCTATGAAGGGTCCTCTAAGGTAAAACGTAACAAGTTAAGCCTTTTAACACGTATGCATGAACTTTTCAATATGGAAGTGGAAGAAGATCTCTAAACCATTCTGAATGAGCTCCACTCTCTAGTAGACATCAAGATAATTATGATCATATTGATAAAATCTTATGAAGTTTGTTTAGAAAGTAGAGACCACGGGTTACAACTTTAAGAGCCATAAAGAATCTTAATACAATGTCTCTTCAAGAACTCGTTGGAATTCTTAAGGTCCACAAGCAAGAGCTTGCTCAAGATGAAGGAACAAAGAAAGGGAAGTCACTAGCCCTTCAACTCAAAGACCAAAACATAATTTTACGTCCAAAGAATCATTATGCAAAGCCCTTGTTGTGAATGATACTTCAGAGGAAGAACCTAATGATGATGACTCCGATGAAGGAGATGACAAGCTAAGTTTGATCACTAGAATGATGTGGAAAATCAAGCACTCCTCCAGGTTCAACAGTTCATCCAAGAGATCCTTCCACAAGAAGGAGAAAAGTCCAATCATATGCTATCAGTGCAAGAAGCTAGGACACTTAAAGTCAGAATGTCCTGACCTTGAAAAGTCAAAGGATAAGAAGAAGAAATTCTTCAAGTCCAAAAAGAAGAGCCTCGTGAGCACTTGGGAGGACCCGAATGATTCATCATCTGATGAAGACAATGAGGAAGAGGCCAACCAGTGTTTAATGGTTGATGCGTCCACCAGTAAAGCAGAACCAACTCTAGATGCAATTTCAAATGATAAGGATCCTGAGCCTAATGACATTGTCAACTCTTATGGTGAAAAGGTAATATTCGAATCTCGAGAAGATTTAATTAAAGGGTACAATCAACTTCTTTCTGCCTCTGCTCGTGTCTCTAAAGCTTATAGAAAAATAAACAAACATTTTCAACATCTTGAAAGAGAGCATGAGGATCTTAAGAAAACTCATCAAGCTCGTTTAGTTGATTTTGTCCTGGAAACCACTTCACCTAGTGATGTACAAGACACGTCTGTTTGTGAGAAGGTCAAGGATTAATGGACAAAAAGGTATCTATTGGACAAGAGATTCTTCTTAAGGATTTTCAAGATTTGGAAGAAAGGGTAAAATCCTTAACCACAACTCTTGAAGATTCAGAAGAAGAACACAAGGAAATGCTTAAACAAAAGCTTTTACTGCAAAAAAAAATGTGCCCTTTCTAATAGAGTTCGATAAGTTGAAAAAAAAACTCAGATCTTTGGAGGAAATGTCAACATTATAAAAAGGTTTCTTCTAATTTAAACTATAAGCTTAGAGGACGTGAGGGACTACCTCTATGAGGAGATTGGAATCTTGAGGGATAACCTAGGCAAATTTGTTGGTGGCCATGAAGCCATTAACAAAATCATTAAGGTGTAAAGAAATCCCACAAATAAATCTGGCCATGGTTACAAAGGCAAAAAGGTTGTGCATGGTGAAGAAGTTACTGTTTGTTATTTTTGTGGAAAGGCGAATTAAGAGACTCATTAGTGCAAGGACCTCCCTAAAAAGGGTAACCTATGAAAGGGTTCGCCCAGTGCTTACTAGCACCCCCAAGCTAAGAAGGAAAAAGGACCCAAAAAGATTTAGGCACCTAAGAGTAAAATAATCTTTGTTGCATAAATCCTTAATAGGAGGAAGAAACACCAATCATGTTACCTAGATAGTGGCTGCTCACGACACATGACAAATGAAAAGTCTATGTTCCAATCCCTAAACCCTATGACTGGTGGGGTGGTCACCTTCGGAGGGAATAAAAAAGGTTAGATATCTGGTGTAGGTAAAATCCGTATTCCTCCATATCCTCCTATTGATAATGTTTTTCTTGTTAAAGGGTTAAAGCATAATCTGCAGAGCACAAGTCAATCATGTGATAGTGGATATAATGTCACCTTTAACAAGGATATGTGTATTATCCAGAACAAGGACAATTCTTCACTCTTTTTGCTAAGAGACAAGGAAATCTTTATAAGATTAAACTTGGTGATTTGTCCAGTCAAAAGGTGTCGTGCTTACTCTCAGTCAAAGAGAATCAATGGGTATGGCATAAGAAGCTTGGTCATGCTAGCTTGAGGTTAATCTCATAGCTTCAAAAGCATAGCCTCGTAAGATGACTTCTAAAGCTGTCATATCAAGATGATTCACTTTGTGAAGCTTGCCAAAAAGGGAAACAAGTAAAAAGTTCTTTCAAAGCCAAAAATTTTGTTTCCACTTCTAGACCTTTAGAGCTCCTATTCCATGACCTATTTGGACCAACTGTATCTCTCTCTGGACACAAATATGGTCTGGTCATAGTGGACGATTACACTAGATGGACATGGGTCAGGTTCCTAACTCACAAGGATGAGTCTTTTGATATGTTCTATAAATTCTGTAAAAGGATTCAAAATGAAAAAGGTATTTGTATTTCTTCAATCAAAAGTGATCATGGGGGAGAGTTTGAAAATGATCTCTTTGAAAAATTCTATGAAGAGAATGGTATTCACCATAATTTTCCCACTCCAAGAACACCACAACAGAATAGAGTTGTTGAGAGAAAAAATAGATCTCTTCAAGAAATGGCTAGGACTATGCTTAACGATCACTCAACCCCTAAATACTTCTAGGCTAAGGCAGTAAACATTGTCTGTTATTTTCAAAACATAATTTATATTAGGCCAATCTTAAAGAAGACTCCCTATGATTATGGAAGGGACGAAAGCCCAACATTTCTTATTTTCACCCATTTGGATGTTAGTGTTTCATTCTAAACACCAAGGATAACCTTGGAAAGTTTGACTCCACATGTGATTTTGGAATCTTACTTGGATACTTTGAAGTCCTAGGCATATAGAGTGTATAACTCCAAAAACTTTGTGGAAGAGACCATTCATGTGAAATTTAATGACAATAAGCCTAACAATAAAATGTCAGAGTTAGATGAGTCCTTTGCAAAAATGAAGATAGAAGATATAATTAAGTTTGTTGTTGCATCCGGTCAAAACCAAACTGCGCCCAACCCACCAATGGAAAATCATCCAGAAAAGGTCAAAGAACCAATTAGAGGTTTGCTCAGGAAACATCATCCAAAGTCCCAAATCATTAGTGAGCCTAAGGACAAAGTCCAAAAAAAGAATTTTGTCAAGCACAAAGCCCAGCTTTCTGAGATCGAGCCAAAGCACATAGATGATGTTATGTCTGATGAACACTGTGTTAAAGAGATGCAAGAAAAGCTAGACCAATTTTAGAAGAAAAATGTTTGGAAGCCTTTAGAACTCCCAAAAGGCAAATTTGCTGTTAGAACAAAATGGGTGTTTAGAAACAAGCTGGATGAAACAAGGTTGTAAGGAACAAGGCTAGGCTTGTAGCCAAGTGTTACTCACAAAAAGAAGGTATAAATTATATTGAAACTTTTTCTCATGCTACTCGTTTAGAGGCAATACACATTTTACTATTGTCAAACCCTAATTTCGTTCGGGGACTATCATTCATGGATATTTTGATTCTCACTAGCCAAATTGAGTTGTTTGACACTAGTTACCGTGCAAGACAAAAGATCATTCGATGTTTTGGTCAAGGGTGCCAAAGATACTAAAAGGGAGGACAAAAGGGTCTTTTCAGGGTTTTTTTCTAGACCCCAGCTCGCCCATGCTAGCCTCTGGCTTGCCTGGGCCCCCAAATGGCTTAGGGCTGAAGTAATCAGCTCGCCTGAGCGAGCTGCAAGTCCACCAACTGCCCTTTTTTGCTATAAATAGACGTGAGGGAGGCTAAGTAAGGGGTTGGACATTCAGTATTAAGAGGACTTTGAGAGAAATTAGAGAGAAGAAGAAGAAAGAAGAGAAAAGCGAGGCTGAGGCGCTATTGATTGCAACCATAATCAACTTCTACATCGTTCTTCATTCAGTGTTCTTCATTCGTCATCCAGTTAGTTTTTGTTTTAAGGATTTGGATATGATCTATGAATCCTTAGTGGTCCTCTTTGTTTTGTGCATCTTTATCTCCTTCTTTTATCATCAGTAATCTCTTTTCTTCTTGTAAAGTAAATTTCAACTGATCATTAGTGCCTTAAATCATCTTTTAAAGAGATTGAAAGTTAATGAATAAAACCAAGATAAAATCAACATATAACTGAATTTCTTTTCATTAAAGTCACTTGAGAATGCTCAAGGTCCAATGCCTTAACGGCCTCTTTTTCTTGTTAGTTAAAAATGAATCTTTCAAAAGCCTAAAATCAACTCAACACACAACTATCTCGCTTTAAAAGAACTACGTAGGTCTGAATTTCTCATCGCACCTGAGGATATGTAGGAGCAAGGGTAACACCCTTGTCGACCCCGAAAAGTAAAAATATGTAAAAAAGGGAAAATAAATAATTTTGAAGTCACGTTGCGTACACTCAATTAAAGGCTACCGTCCCTTGTGATGGGCGTGTGCGGTGCTAATATCTTCCCCACACGTAAACAACTACCGAACCCTTATTTTCAAAATTCGCAAACCTTCTTTTTGGTTTTTTCTAACATTTTCCTAGAATAAACGTTGGTGGCGACTCCCGCGCGTTCTCTTTTTTTTGGAAGACGCACATTTTTATCTCATCTTGCCCACCTACCGAAGGGTAGGTTGCGACAGTTGGCGACTTCGCTGGGGACACCTTTTGTTAGAGAGTTAAGCCATTTAATCTGTGTGCAATGTTTATCGTGACCTTTTCTCTACTTAGTTTCCTTTTTTATTTTTATGTTCTTGTTTTGTCCACAATTACATAACCCTTTTTTCTATGCTTTTATGTTTGGTGTGTGGCAGTCTACCTATTACATGCATAATTAGATATTTGTTTGTTCTACGCACACATAACACCTACACCTTTGCACACACAGTGAGTTATTAGGCCCTATACCCGGGTCTGTGTGAGACGTAGGAAGTGGAGGTCGATCTGTGGTCATGTTGGGTCTCCGATTCGCTTGATAACAGTGAAGCCTCATCTAGAGTTTTCCTCTTTTGATGATACGTTGTTGCTAGTAGTTCCTACCGCCACAATGTTTGATATCAAAGAGGATGATATCTCTAGAAACCATTGAAATTTATGTACGACCACCCTTGGGAGTTGTCACTAAATAGCAAACTTTTAATCCCTTCCATTAGGTTCCTTAATTAGGGACGCAAAATAAACACACTATGTTTTGTTTCCTTGATCTAGCCATGCATATCTTTATGACTTCGTGATTGTGTACATCATTCCTATGTTTACCATGTTATTATGTTCACACATGGCATTTTGGCATTAAGTCATTGTGTTATCATGCTCATTTATTTAGCATTTTTTCTTTGTGCTACCAACCACATACTCTTTGTTGTCATTAGTCATTACTTTCACGCATGCATACTCATGTCGTGTCATTGCTCATGCCTTGCATTTTTTTTGTCATCTTCGTCACGATAATCCACTTCCCGTGCTTACGTCTAGTCCTCAAGCAACCCACTTGAGATTTTCCACTATCTCTGTAAATCCTTTACAGACTTTGAATACACCTTGGGATCCCTCACAACCTTGATCAACCACTTCCCGTGCCTACATCCAGTCCTCAAACAACCCACTTGAGATTTTCCACTATCTCTGTAAATCCTTTACAGACTTTGAATACACCTTGGGATCCCTCACCATTGTGTTCAAGATTCTCCAAGAGACAACCCGTCTGTTGATTACAATTCTCACAATCCAAGAGACAACCAGTCTCTTGATTACAACTGACTTTCGAAGATGAACAGAAAGATTTCTCTCCTTTAGAGTGGATGATACAAATTTAAGATCCTAGAGGAATTTCTCTCTTTTAGAGATGATAATACAATTTAAAGTTCCTAGATGAATTCTCAATAGATTTGCAAGTGTTTGCCCAAGAGTTGTTGAGAGAGCATTTGGCAATTAAGTTCTCTTAGAATATTTCTCTCTTTTACTTTTCAAAGTCAGACACACATATATATAGGCCCATCGTTCCTTTTCAAAATGGTTTGAAGAGATGTGTCCTTTCAAAAAGCTTTTTCTGAAATTCTTCACTGGTTATCGATTACAGGTTTCTGGTAATCGGTTACATAGTTATATTTTGAAGGGTCATGACTTTTCAAATTGAATTTCAGGAGTTCCATTACTAGTAATCGATTACACATCAATGGTAATCGATTATAACTTTTAAATTCAAATTTCAAAACCCTTCTTAAAGCTGATTTTCAAAATTGTCTTCTGGTAATCGATTACACTGCCTAGTAATCAATTACCAGAGCCTTGGATGTTGGAAACAAAGTGTTTTGAGGAAAAAGCTTGATCGACCAATGAGATTGTTTGAGGCCTTATCTTTTTCTTGATCTTGAATTAATCTTGAAGCAATGCTTAACCTCAAAATGTTAGTTGAAGCAACCTTGTTTGATTCTACTTTGGCATCATCAAAACCCTATATTCATACATTCACAACCTTGATGGTGACATAGGCGATTCTTGTTTAATGCATCCAGGGACATTGCACAATGTGGAGACATGTCCAATAGCGGAGGAGCTTCTACAAGGAATAATGAACAAGGGGCAGATTGAAGTCTGCAGTGTGAAGAAAGGGGAAGGAGATGTATGCATGCAGTCATATGACAGAAACCCGAGTAAGCCCAAGCCTTTGGTGATCCACTTCACCAGGGACGTCACTACTCAAAGGCCCCAAGGCTTCTAGCCCTTTATAGTTAAGACGCTTGTGCCCTTCCCTTATAAAAGTGATAAGGCGATGCCATGGAAATATGCCGCACAAGGGTCTGACGGAAGGAAGGACGCGTCCGTCATACGTGTTAACGAGGACCTGCCGTCCGCTAAAGTTACAAATATTTCCGGTACGAGTAGCATGACTCGTAGTGGATGGATCTTCGCTGCGCCCGAGCTACTGGTACGATCAAAGGACAAAAGGAAGGCGAAGGCGGATATAGATGAGAGAGATAAGGCGAGCCTGACCCCGAATGATGAGGTCTCGATTGAAAAGATCACAGAGGAAGAGGGCAACTTCAACAAGAAAGAGATATCAGCTGAGGAGGCGACCGAGTTCCTAAGGATCATACAACAAAGTGAGTTCAAGGTGATTGAACAATTAAACAAAGCTCCAGCTAGGATTTCTCTATTGGGCTGCTCATGAACTTCGAGCCTCATCAGGCATTGTTGGTCAAAATATTGAATGAAGCCCATGTAGCGCAAGACATATCAGTGGAGGGCTTCTGGGGCATAGTTAACAGCATCACTACCAATAATTACCTTACTTTTGCCGATGAGGAGATACCAGTCGAAGGAAAGGGACATAACAAAGCCTTGCACGTGTCCGTCAAATGCTTAGACCACATAGTGGCCAAAGTGCTCATTGACAATGACTCTTCCCTTAACATCATGACCAAAACTATGTTGGATAAGCTGCCTATTAACGCGTCGCACATGAGGCCGAGCTCCATGGTGGTGCAGGCTTTCGATGGTAGCCGCTGGGATGTAAGGGGAGAGATTGATCACCCAATTCAAATTGGGCGCCACGTATATCAGGTAATGTTCCAAATAATGGACATAAGCCCTACCTACAATTTCTTGTTAGGTCGGCCTTGGATCCATTCGGTTGGGGTGGTCCTATCAATGCTGCACCAGAAATTAAAGTTTATAGTGGAAGGGTAGCTGGTTATATTATCAGGGGAAGAAGACATACTGGTAAGTTGTTCATCTTCTATGCCTTATGTTGAGGCTGCAAAGGAGTCATTGGAAACATCATTCCAAGCACTAGAAATTGTGAGCAGTGCTTATGTGGAATCTCCTCTGGTGCAACCACGCTTATCTGGTGCCGCTTTGATGGTGGCTCGGGTTATGTTAAGGGGCAAATATGAGCCCGGAATGGGTTTAGGTCAAAACAGAGATGGCACGGCAAGCTTGGTGGAGTACTGAGAATCGTGGAAGGTTCAGGTTGGGTTACGAGTCTACACATGCCGACAAGAGGAGGGTCACCCTAGAAAGGAAGGAGAGAAGCCTGGCCCATCTACAAGGGCGAGGACTACAAGTGGAAAGGGTCCTCATTTGTCACATCAGTGAAAGCTTTGTCAGTGCAAGATGGATGTGCGAGGATCAAGTTGTGGTGATAGATGAAGAAACCCCTCAAGACCGACCAAATTGGGTTCAGCCATGTCCTCCAGACTTTGAATTGGGGAATTGGCAAATCGTCGAATGACCTGAGATTTTTGTGACAAATTCAATGTAATCCAATAGTTCCAACCCTATTGTTGGGCCTAGGCTTTAGGGTCTGCTTCTTTTGTTAGGCATACCTCTTTCTCTAATGTTCCCACAATTATAAATACACAACCCTTTTCATTTGATGTGTTCCCTCTCTCCCTTTCATCTATTTTAATTCTTCTACATATTTATTTTTGTTGTGATTAAATGATTTGCCGCAGATCCAATGTTGAGTCCTGTAAGAGTAACAATACCAAGGACCCGGACGTCGACTTTGAGTGGCTGATATGTCAAACGGAAGGGGAAGAGAATGAAGATTGGGGACTTCCCCCGAACTTAAGAAGAATGGTGGAGCAAGAAGAAAGGGCAGTGAAGCCACACCAAGAGGAAACAAAATTTGTGAACTTAGGCGTTGGCAGAGAAAGAAAAGAGGTCAAGGTCGGCACTTTCATGTCCGCAGACATTCAAGATGAGTTGGTGACTCTGTTGCGAGACTACCAAGACATCTTTGCTTAGTCCTATCAGGATATGCCTGGTTTGAGCTCGGATATCGTGCAGCACAAACTACCTCTGAATCCCGAGTGTTCCCCGGTAAAGCAAAAACTGAGGAGAATGAAGCCCGAGATGTCCCTGAAAATAAATAAGGAAGTGAAGAAGCAATTCGATGCTGGTTTCTTGGTCGTTGCTCGGTACCGGGAATGGGTCGCCAACATCGTGCCGGTCCCTAAAAAGGATGGGAAGGTGGGAATGTGCATGAACTATCGGGATTTAAACCGAGCCAGTCCAAAGAATAACTTTCCTTTACCGCACATCGATGTTCTCGTAGACAACACGACCAATTTTGTCGTGTTTTCTTTCATGGATGGGTTTTTGGGCTATAATCAGATAAAGATGGCACTGAAGGATATGGAAAAGACAACCTTCATCACCCTATGGGGAACTTTCTGCTACAAGGTGATGTCTTTTAGGCTGAAGAACGCTAGGGCAACGTACCAGCGAGCCATGGTGGCATTATTCCACGACATGATGCATAAAGAAATCGAGGTCTACGTGGATGACATGATCGCTAAATCAAGGACCGAGGAGGAAAACCTTGTCAATTTACGGAACATGTTCGAGCGACTGCGTAAATACAGGTTAAGGCTGAATCTCGCAAAGTGTACTTTTGGGGTTAAATCTGGAAAATTGCTCGGCTTTGTCATTAGTTAGAAAGGAATAGAGGTAGATCCAGACAAGGTAAAGGCGATCCTCGAAATGCCCGAGCCACGCACCGAGAAGTAGGTCCGAGGTTTCCTAGGAAGGTTGAACTACATAGCGAGAGTCATATCACAGCTGACCTCCACTTGCGAGCCTTTTTTCAAATTATTGCGTAAGAATCAGTCCATCCAATGGGACGATGATTGTCAAGTGGCATTTGAAAGGATTAAATGGTGTCTCATGAATCCTCCTGTGCTCGTACCATCGGTGCCCGGAAGACCTCTTATCCTATACATGACTGTATTAGATGAGTCAATGGGGTGTGTGGTGGGACAACATGATGAGTTCGGAAAAAGGGAACGGGCCGTCTATTACTTGAGCAAGAAGTTCACGGCATGCGATATGAACTACTCTTTGCTAGAGAGGATGTGTTGTGCCTTGGTATGGACAACTCACCGTCTGAGGCAGTATATGCTGAATTACACTACTTGGTTGGTGTCCAAAATGGATCCTGTCAAGTACATTTTCGAAAAGCCCGCTCTCACTGGATGGATAGCTCAATGGCAGGTTCTGTTGTCAGAATTCGATATTGTCTATGTCACTCAAAAGGCAATAAAGGGGAGTGCCTTGGCATATTACCTAGCTCAATATCCCATCAATGATTATCAGCCTATGCATCCAGAATTCCCTGAGAAGGATATCATGACCTTGTTTAAGGAGGAGGACCAGGATAAGTGGATCGTGTGGTTCGATGGTGCGTCTAATGCACTAGGCCATGGGGTCGGGGCAATATTGGTTTCCCCGGACAAACAATATATACCTTTCACGGCTAGATTGTGTTTCGATTGCACAAAAAATATAGTAGAGTACGAGGCATGTGCCCTGGGGATCTGAGTAGCAATCATCTTTAGGGTCAAGTTACTCAAGGTATATGGGGACTCGACATTGGTAAGTCATTAGTTGAAAGGTGAATGGGAGACCAGGGACCACAAATTGGTGCCTTATCAGGCTTACATCAGGAAGTTAATGGAATTCTTTGATGACATATCTTTTCATCACATTCCTAGAGAGGAAAATCGGATGGCCGACGCCATTGCCACTCTAGCGTCCATGTTCAAAGTGAGCCCGCACGGAGATTTTCCGTACAACGAATTTAGATGTCATAGTGAGCCTGCACATTGTTTTTTGATAGAAGAAGAGGAGGATGGTAAGCCTTGGTACTTCGACATCAAACGATACATTGAAGACAAGGAATACCCGCCTGAGGCCTCTGATAATGACAAGAGGACGTTATGAAGGTTGGTAGTCGGTTTCCTCCTGAGTGGAAATATCTTGTACAAGAGAAACCATGACATGGTGTTGCTCCGATGTGTGGATGCAAGAGAGGCTGAACAAATGCTGGTGGAGGTGCATGAGGGATCCTTTGGTACGCATGCCAATGGTCATGCCATGGCCTGAAAGATTCTGAGGGCGGGGTATTACTGGCTCACTATGGAGAACGATTTTTGCATTCATGTGAGGAAATGCCATAAGTGCCAAACTTTCACTGATAATGTTAATGCTCCACCTATACCATTGAACGTCTTGGCAGCACCTTGGTCATTTTCAATGTGGGGGCATAGACGTGATCGGGGCCATTGAACCCAAGGCTTCAAACGGGCATCACTTCATTTTAGTCGCCATTGACTACTTCACCAAATGGGTGGAAGCAGCTTCATATGCTAGTGTGACTAGAAATGTGGTTGTTAGATTCATTAAGGAGATAATCTGCAGATATGGGTTGCCCAGGAAGATCATCACCGATAATGCCGCCAATTTAAACAACAAGATGATGAAGGAAATATGTGAGGATTTCAAAATCCAACACCTTATCGGCCAAAGATGAATGGGCCAGTTGAGGCTGCCAATAAAAATATCAAGAAAATCATTCAAAAGATGGCTGTGTCATACAAGGATTGGCACGAGATGCTCCCATTTGCATTGCATGGTTATCAAACTTTTGTGTGCACATCTACTGGGTCAACCCCTTTCTCTTTGGGGTACGGGATGAAGGTTGTGCTCCCGTTTGAGGTGGAGGTTCCTTCTTTGAGAATCCTAGCAGAGTCAGGATTGGAAGAATCAGAGTGGGCCCAGGCACGCTTTGATCAATTAAATCTTATTGAAGGTAAGAGATTGACCGCCATGAGCCATGGGCGACTATATCAAAGCAGAGTTAAAAATGATTTCGACAAGAGGGTGCGCTCGCGTAAGTTTAGCAAGGGGGACCTTGTTCTAAATAAAGTGTCGCAGGTTCAAAAGGATCATAGAGGGAAATGGGCCCCGAACTATGAAGGGTCATTTGTTGTGAAGAAGGCTTTCTCGAGATGAGTGTTATTGCTTATGAACATGGATGACGAAGAGCTGCCTTCGCCTATGAATTCCGACATCGTCAAGCAATATTACGCGTGATGCTTAGGGCAATTCAAAGACTCAATTTTTGGGCCTCCTCAAGGACTCATTTGGATCTCTGAGTCTTAAATTTTTTGTAAACCATAAATCGCAACATTAATAAATACGGATTAATGATTCGCATCTCTCCCTCCAGTGTTGTGTCCTTTACATTTTATTATCTTTAAGAACATATGCTCTCGTTCTTGCTCACTCATTCCGGAGCCATTAGGCACGTTCAGCAGGGGTTTTGTAAGCGTTAAGTAAAATTGAACACGACAACACCTGTTTAATTATTACATTTAACGTTCGATCATAAACATGCATGCATCTGCATCTTATCATCAAGGGATCCTACAAATTGGAAATGAATAAATAGTCATTTTGGGTGATGGTCAGTACCACACCAACTTGGGTAAGCCTAGGGGCAAGTGGAAAGGTGACACAAGTATCTTGTCAAAGCATTAGGGCAGATACTAACAGGTGCTAGGCCCAGGATCAGATCGATCACCACCTAGCGTCCGACTAAAGACGTTAAAAAAACGTTCCTAGGAGGCAACTTAGTATCTCTAACTTTGCTCTTTAATTTCATGTTTCATACTTATTCATTTTTCTTGAATTATTTCATACATAATTAATGAGGTTTAAAAGGAGAATATATATAACAAAAACTTTGCAAAAAAAAATTTCAACTCGCCTGGGCGAGCATGGTCTGACGAAAAAAATAAAGGGGGAGGGGTGAAGCCAAATTTCACCCCATCTTCCCCCATTTTCTTCCAAACTCACCAAAGGCTCCCTAAGACCTACGAGAACCACCATTTTTGCACCAACTTCAAGCTTTTGTTGTGCATTTGTCTCAATTATTCTTGCTTTCCATTCATCCCACTCAAGCAAATGGCTCCAAAGAAGCTTCTTACTAAAAAGGCTAGAAGACCACCGCAGGGGAGGGATCCATTGTAGCCCCATAAGCGGAGATTGAATTTGATGGACATCATTTTTGAAGCAAGGAACATCAGCGCTGCTTTGAAGCGATCAAGGGTTTGTCTTTCCTCAAAGAGAGACGGGTCCAACTAAGAGAAGGGGAGTACACAGAATTCCAGGCGGAGGTTGCCAAGTGGCAATGGACCTAGCTGACAGAGCCCATGGCTAAGTACAACCCTGAGATAGTCATGGAATTCTATGCAGATGCCTGGCCCACTAAGAAGGAGTCATGGATAAGCGCTCCTGGGTGCAGGGCCAATGGATCCCCTATGATGAAGATGCTATCAAGCAGTTCCTTGGGCATCCGTTGGTCAAAGAGGAGGGGCAGCAATGTGAGTACAGCGAGAAAAGAAGATAGGTCTCAGGATTTGATGAGGAGGCTATTGGCCAGCTACTATGCTCCCTGGGACAAGACTTTGCACGAAGCGTGACAGGAAGGCAGGTGCGAATCATGCGCACTAGCATGACAACTTTGACACAGGTCTGGATGACGCTTCTCCTCAGCAACATCCTTCCCAGCGACCATAATTTTGATCTCCCATTGCCTAAATGCCAGCTGGTCTATGCTATCCAAACCCATATCAGTGTTCATGTAGCCTAACTTATCTTAGATGCCATTTACCAATTTGTAGGTATCACACCTCCAAGACACCCAGTGGACCCAGAAAAGTCCAACAGAGCACTGAGATTTTCAGCTCTGATCACAGGTCTATGCCAGTTCTATGGGGTGTCGATTATGCCCCCAAAGCTCATCGGACCTCCCATTAATAGGTCTTTCATTGAGAAGTACTGCATGCCAAGGCAGGCACAACAGCCGGGGCAGGACCAGTAACAGTAACAACAATCTTTTATGTTGAGTGTCCGCATGGGTATGTTTTGCGATTGATTTTGCATGAATTTCTAGTTATCATGATATGTGATTCATGGGGATGATCTGGGCATTCCTTTCTTTCTAAGCCATTGGCCAAACAACTATCCCAATATACATTATTTTCTGCCATTTGCAAGCCTTTTGAGCCAAGCATTGATTTTTGCCAGAACCCTAACCTAGGATAGAAGTTTCCAACCTTACCCTAGGATGAGAAAGAAGGCGTATCTTCCAAGGGGGATTTATATCATCTTTTGGTTAGTGATGTTCATCAAAACAAAAAGAAAAAAAAAACGCATATAAAGAACAAAAACCACAAAGAAAGAAAGAAAAAAGAAGAAAAAAAAAAGAAGAGAAAAAAATCAATCAATTAATGATAGAAAAGAGCAAAGGAAAATAAAAAAGGAAAACAAGTTCTTTGGACCAAACAATGGCTGAACTATTTTGAAAAGGCCCATATCTTTTCAACTTCCCCCCACGATCTTTTTCCCTCTCCTCACCCTAAACACTTAATTGTCACCATCACCCACCATTACATTTTTTCACGCTCAAACCTTCTACAATCCCTTCGCATTCTCTCTTAGAAACCTCTCCGCACCCTAACCTTTCTTTTTCTTAGATACCTAGAAATTTCTTAACCCTAAGTCAATGGCCAAGAACAGAACCAACCCTAAGCCGTCCAAGCCACACCAAACTTCAGGAATAATCCTCCATCTGCATCATCTGAAGAAGGTTCCCCTGTTCAGATTACCAGCACAACACCCGTTACCATTCTTGTTGTCGAAGTTATGACGAAAGACAAGGAACCAAGAGTCTGCGTCGGACATTTCTTTGATATCAACTCTCCGAAAAATGCCAACTATGTCATTAAAGCTCATCTTTTGCTTTGTGGCATCAACCACTTCTTTGAAGACCCTAAAGTGGTAGTTCATGAACTTAACTGTTAGTTTTGGATAACAACAAGAGTTTACAAAAATGAAGATGTTTGAGGCTATTTTGTTGGTAAAGTGCTTGGAATACAAGTGAAGCTCTCGATTGAAACTATTGTTCAAGCCATTGGCTACTAGAATTGAGGAACCAAGTTCATGAATAGTTGGGGAGATGAACTTGATGATAACATTGGGTACTCTTTATGGGGACTCAACTGGGCTAAGACTCCTAGATGCTATGGAACACTGTTGAGCAAGGCAAAAACTTCTAGCAGATAGTCAACAAAGCCATTATTTACAAGGAAGGATCAAAGGACTTCTTGTTCAATGCTCACAAGTTCATCCTGTATCATCTCATGAAGGGCATTTCCTTTGAATTGCCCCAAATTCTCTTCAATTGCTTTGGTACTAAAGTTATGAATGACAAGAGCATATGGAAGGATATATACCATAGTGTCATTCTCACTAAGGTATTTGGAATCCATGGAGTGATAAGAGAATTTTTGTATGAAACACCTGTAGATGTGCAAGACAAAATCTACCCAAGAGAACATCTCTAAGATGAGACTCCTTAATGATGAATCCTTGCAACAAGTTCCCAATGTGAATGACTCCATACTTGCTGAACTTCAACAAAAGTTTGGACTTAACACTGGACGAGACGATCAGTTGGACACAGTCTGGGAAAAGGCTACTAAAGAAGAGAGGATGGACAAAGAAGAAGAAGTTGCTCCAGCTAAGCAAAGGATGAAGAAAAGGATGGACGCAACTCCGTCCAAGGCTGCGCTTCCTCAACAACGTCCACCTCTTACTCTAGTTGCCCCCAAGGCAATAGGTGTAGTGGCAAATGTCTCCAAGAGGCCTGCAACTGAGAAGCAACAACAACCTTCTCCCTCTACCAAAGGAAAAGATTAGAAGCCATAACAAAAGCCTTCATCCACTACCCATCACCTAAGGGAACTCAATGAGACTGAGAGTGAGGATGATAGTCCCTTGATCTTTAGAAGGAGAAAAGTTGCACCACCTTCGGATAAGACCTTTGTGCCTTAAACAAAGAAGGTGAAACAAATTCAATAGGCTCCTTCTCTTTCTATTCACACTCATTCAAGCAAACATGAAAGAGAGAAGCTCAATGACCTAAGCATCCAGAGGGTGAACAATCCTTCGTTCAATATAATGTTGCTGATGACCCCTCCTCCAGCTGATGTTCAACTAGCTCGTCAACAAACTTCAACTATTCAATAATTTGAAAGAAGCCTTTGATGAACTAAGACAATCTGCCCCAAGAAGAAGAAATGAACTAAGTGCACTGTTGATATGGACAATGAAGTTCAACATGAAAATTTTGAAGCACCTCCATATCGTATCCACCTTGACCACTTTCAACATTAAGGACCTCCGACTAGAGACCTCAATCTCTCTGATGAAGACCTCGCAAGGTTGTGATTCCCTGTCGCCTTTCTGTCTGAGAATGCTTACAACATTCAAAGAAGAATGGAAGCACAATTCCAACCTCTGATTGATTGGACGATGTTCCCTCTTAAAGTCGAAGAAGAGGAAGTTACATGTCCCTCGTCCAAGAACCAATAGCCTTTATGTTGCGTCCAAGGCTTTTGAAAAGGATTCACCAAAAGGGATCAAAGTTCTTCCCCCTCCAAAGTGGAAGCGACTTCACCTTAAAGCATCCAATCCTTCATCTCTAGCGGCACAACACCAGAATGTCTACAAAATCAATTATGGAGCTTGCAGACAAAAGGTTAGCTATGACAAGAACACCATTAGTTGGATTTTCCAAATCGATTCTCAAGAGATTGATCCTTCTTCTGATGATTTCTTGTCTCCTTTCCTGAGTCCACAACATGTCCAACTCTTTACTCCAATGTCTAAGTTTGTTCCCTTAGATTTTGGACATCAAGCCCTCTCCCCGATGAAGGATGATGTACATTACATTAGTGTGATGATGATGCAATATGGATTGACAAATCAATGGCCAAGCTATTCTCCAGGTCTACATATCCAACAAATAACTTCTATCAAATTCATGTCTGATAAAATAGATCCAAGACTGCCACCCTTGGACCTACGAAAGAAGAAAAACAAAGTTCCTCCCCACAACAAGTCAATGCCTAATCCAGGCCTAAAAGACAACTCAGTTTTGCTTCTAATTCCTTATGATTTGAGTCAGCACTTGACAAAGGATGAAAATCAGAAACTTGTTGCATTAAATCTAGGAGTTAAGTTTGATCAGAATGATGCCATGCTCTTTTACTATAAATACATGTATAAGAACTCTCGCCTTGCATCCATCTCTGACTGTGATAAGGAAGACAACTCCTACCACAAGCGCATGGTACATATATTGTGTTCAACCAAGATATACTCCTTCGAAAATGGGCAGATGTGTTTCCTAAGGCAAGAAGGAGATAATGAGTTTTATCAATGTCTAATTCATGATACTCTTCACTCTCAATTTGTCTTCAACTTGCATAAGTATCCTGAAGATGCAATGAGAAAAGCCATCGTCACTGCCTGGGCAAGGTTTCTCGCGATCAAGGAGC
The DNA here is from genome assembly GCF_004193775.1 of Glycine soja. Lineage (NCBI taxonomy): Eukaryota > Viridiplantae > Streptophyta > Magnoliopsida > Fabales > Fabaceae > Glycine > Glycine soja. Next base: position 38,458,938 of record NC_041019.1, read on the forward strand.
TTCTATACTCTTCTAATCAGAATCCTTGGGTTCCAGGTCAAGGAATGACAGCTGAACTCCAAAGGAAACAAGACAAGTTGAATTGCAGTTAATGGAAATTCAGAAAGAAGTTGAAGCAAACAACAACAAGAGAAGCGTGAATTTGAAGATTTGTTCAACAATCTTCATGCACATCTTGGACCTTAAGTAGATGTTGTTGAACCTCATCTGTTTGAAGTTACTTCACAACCTCCACAAGTTGTTGAAGATACCTTAGCCACCGTTAGCATTTCTAGTACTCCTTTGACCACCATTGCTCTAAGTGATGTGTCTAAAGAAAGGATTCAAGAACTATTGTGCCTTCAGCAGGCCAACTTGGAAGAGACTATGGAAAAAAAATCATTGTTGAACGCATAGAGACCAACTTGTTGATCAAGAACGCTTTGAAGTCTTCACTCAAATCCTTTAACAATTTTGTTCTCTACAACATGAATTTGATGATGCAACAAAGGCTGCCTCCATTTGTTCAACACCAATATGCACCCATACCTCAACCACCTCCACCACCACCAACCACTATTGTGCAACTTCACCCTGAGGTTCTTACAACAATGGTTCCTGCTTTAGAGGCTGCCATACTTGATGATCCCATGCCTGCTTTAGAGTCTAGTTATGTCCAAGTCACATTGGACCGTACCAAATCGTTAAGTCCCTATGGTTTTGATGTTAACAATGTATAAATTTTATGTGTTAACCTTTCATTCTTAAGCTACAAGTTTGTTTATCTCTATGAGATACAAGCAAAAAGCATGAAGAGAAAGGCTTTGGACGATAGCCGAAGTATCAGTCATTAGACAATGTTGCCTCAACGTCCATCCCAAGAAGGCAAGTGCTTTAGCACTTGGCTCATAGTCCAAAGGCAATGAAACTGTTACTCAATCCTCAAGAATTGAGAGTTATCATTAGAAAGTAATATTCATGGTTCAGTAAGCAATACATGCCATATTGCACAGGAGGGAAGTTTTGAATTGTCTTGTCTTGACATTCTTTATTCCTTTTGTCTTGTGCTATTAACGTTGTATTTGAATTGTACACTAAAAGTCAGCTCCGAGCACAAGGCGACACTGACAAGATGTATTTCTCTGAAGATAAGTTGTAGAAGATGTTTGTGGTCCTCACACTCTCTCTCTGCATAGTAACATGCCACGTGTAAAGCGTCCAAGCTGTTAAGGCAACAACTAGTTGGGATCTCTCAACAAATTGAAGCTCTGGAGTCTATATAAAGCTTGAAGATGTCCGTAATGAAGTTGTAGAATCACTCAAGAATCATCTGAGTCAAAACAAACAAAGTGTTGCAACACTGTCAGTTTAGTTGGACAAAAGAAACTTGAGCAAATTGAGTGAACCTTAGCTCTACTAAGTTAGCAAGTTTCCATTGTATTTGAGCTTACTGTGTAAACACTCTTTGAGTGATTAGAATACATATTCTACCAAACATTTATTGTTTGTGAAAGTCAAGAGTGGCTTCGTGACAAAAAATACTTAGGTCTTAATCTTAGGGGGAGATTAAAGGTAGTGTCAGAAGTGGCCTAGAGAATACTTATTGTAGCTAGAAGTGGCATAGAGAATACTTGGTTGTCATCAAAGTTTTGATTAGTGAAACCCTTTAAGTTTTGAAGGAACTAGACATAGCCCAAGAGTTGGGGTGAATCAGTATAAAACCTCTGTGTTTTCTTTAGTGCTTCTATATAACTAGTTCCTTTTTAGAGTTTACCTCTACACTATTGTGTCCAAGTTTTGTGAACTAGTTTTTTAAACGCAAAGTGATTTTGAATCCCTTGGACGAAACCCACCGTCCATTGATATCTGTTTGGGAAAAGCTTTCAAACTTTTCGAAAGGCAAAGTTTTTATCCGTCACATTATTCAACCCCCCTTTAGTGTGTTTGAGGTACTTTATCTTCTCTGCCAAATCTTTTTTATTTTTTTTTATTTTCTCATATCTGATTTGAGCTTTTATTGTTAGATCTAGAAGCTGTTGACTAGTGACAATTGTAGCACCGAAAGATGATGATGTCGTATGAGATTGGGAAGCTGTTGTATGGCAACAACAATTCCACGACCTCGCGATGACAAAGACTTCACAATTGAACATGTTGCACCTCCTTTCATCACTTTCCCACAATAACATTTCTCATTGTGCGTTGTGGTCAAACTAGTCACATGAGACGAAATGGGAGGCATGTTGTGGCATTGTCGTCGTTGCGGCTCGCTATAGTAGCATGGGAGAGAGATCGATATCGAGAGAGATAGCGAGACATCAAAGGAGCGAAGTCAGAGAAGTCGTACACTGCGGAGAAGAAAGAGGTCACGAAGTGGATCTAGTTGTGCAGAAAGATGAGTGGATTTGGAAAGGTTAATGATAGGAGTGTAAGCGAGTGCAAGTCAACCGTGAATCCGGATTGACCTAAATCAATCAAGCGAACACAAGTTTGGGTTGAGTAATTTTTGTGTTTGGTTAAACCCAAACCGAACCAATCAAACTCATTGAGTTTTGGGTTGGGTCACGAGTTTTAATATTTGAACCCATTGACCCATTAACCCAACCCATTGACCCGTTAATTTCTATTAAATTATTATTATCATCATCAATATATGTAATATATAATATATTTTTTTAAATCAAATATTATTGACTATTAATTACATAGAATTATCAACCTGAATTGAGTAAGCATCAATGCATCTTTAACCTTTAGAATGAAAGCGACAATGATTTATTGATTGAAATCACTTCAAATGGTTTCTAAAAATATTTTGAATCTATTTACAAAGAGTAAGTCTCGTAATGTTTCATTAGTTTTAGTAGAAAAAGATGTTTGAAACCAAAATTTTTATTTTAATAAAAAACTAATAAGAAACAATATGTCTGATTTATTTAATAAAAAAATTAGCTTATAAAAAAATAGTGTTTTAAAAAGAACAAATAAAATTAAATATTTTAACCCGTTGAGCCAACCCAACCCAACCCGTTTAAAAACAAGTTGGTTTGGGTTGAGTTTCATTTTTTCTTAGAAAATCAATCCAAATAAATCCGTTCAAATTTGATGAGTAGAGTCATGGGTTTGATCAAATCCAGTCCAAATCGACTCGGTTACACCATTCCTTAATGACAAAAAAAAGAGGACTCAAATTAAAAAAATAAATAAACTTTCAATAACTGTTTATTGTTTTAAAAATATATTTTTTAATATTTTCTTCCGGTTTGAAACCTCCTATTACCAGTTATTTTCAACGTTTCCACAGGTGGTCCACTTTGCTACTCCACCGTAGCCACGTCCATCAAAGGGAGGGTAAAATAGCGGTTTAGGCAAAAATAAAAAATAACAATGTGAAGGGTGTGACTGTAGAAGGAGAAGGACTTTGAAGCAGAAGAAACATAGAATTTACTGAGAAAAAGAAAATGGTCAAACATTACCGGTGGCCCCGGTCAGTGGTTCATAAACCTTTCTCTAAGCTTCCTTTTCTCTCTCTCTCTCTCTCACACACACACACACTCACACACACACACACTGGGTCTTTGCATTCTGTGGAAGAGCTTGTTGGGTTCTCTCAGCTTTCACCTTTCCAGGCTCGGATCCAAAGAAAAATCTCAACTTTCTTCAACAATTCATCTCCACAATTTCTGGGTAGTGGCTTTTTTTAGCAGGAATGGCTGTGAGTTCTTTTACTTTTCTCTCTCCTCTTTCACTTTTTATTGTTTTATGTATATCTCGCTGCTGACAAAATTTGAGGAAAAGGGTAGGGAGCCAGAGTTTCAATCTCTTGCATTATGTTGTAATCTTTTGTTAAGTGTGGCTCCTTTTTATTTTTGGTTTGTTTCTTTTTCTGTTTACTGTTTATACCTTCATGTTCTGAAGCTTTGATACAGTTTCGCCAATTTTGATTCTTTTTCTGTTTTGCCCCATCCCATTATTTCTCTGCTGATTGTGATCATGAGGCAATTCATTTAAACATGTATGGTTTTTCTGTGTTACAATTCATTTGTTTTGTTTTCATGGATTTTTTACTTCTAAATTTGTTAGGCTGCATCAAGTACCCAGTTCTGAGTTGTGTGTGCACTACTATTAGCATCATCGGAAAAACAAGAATTCTTACTCTTAAATATAAATTTTGGTTGAATTAACATAAAAAAACAACTAGGTCTGCTATTTGTAATTTTGTTTCTAATTTTGTACCGGTTGGTGATGCGAATGCAATCCCGTGTCTAAAAGTTAACAATATTGAAAACTAAAAGCTTCACCCTTCACAATTTGATTAGTGGAAGGATTTAAACTTCACAACATGTAACTAATATAAAGATAAAGCCGCTATTGTAAAATTGTGCTATGTTATTGAGTGGATTATATCTTGTTGGATTTTAATTTATGCATATTTTAGGAATCCAGATTAAAAAAATAACAGCAATAACAAACTAACAAAGACATTTTTTTTTAATTTGTTTTAGAGGTATTTTAATACTCTATATATAAAGTGGGGAAGCATGTGCCCCTTAATTAATGGTTGCTTTTCCCACTTTCCATCAAAGTTTGCTTTTATAAAGTATTGTTTGATATAATTTACACATTTTAATTCACCTATATTTTTTATCCCTATCCTTATATATCAAGTCCAAAATTGAGGCAATGAACAAATCTTTGTTAATTCAGAAGCTTGAGAAGCCTATGATTTTTATTTCCTGCAAAAATTAATAACTATAGTAGGCCTTATATATTTGCTAGAAATGTATGAGCAACTTTGAAAAGCTCTGTCTACAACTTTGTTCAGGTAAGAAAAAAAAGGCAACCGAAATTACCAACTATTAAGATGGGAAAAAATGGCTATGTTGGATGAAATTACTTTGGAGCTAGGATCTGATGATCCAGTGGCATAACAAAGATAATAGGAACTTTATATCATTTGCTAATTTCTTTCTCATAGTTGGCTCACAATCTTAAAAAATCATGCTATAGTTAATATAACATAACATGCTTTTTAAAGATGAAAAGCCAGAAAAGGGAAAAGAAAATAGAAGTTAAAGATCTCCACTTTTGTGGTGGTCTAACATAATGCATGAACATGGTAAGAACACTCAGGTGATTGGGGAAATTGAACCCTCTAAGAATGGGTTTTCTGATAGAAATTTAATACTCACACTAATCATCAGATCCTAGCTCCAAAGTTACTCCATCCAACATAACCATCTTTTTTTTTGTTCCCTTAATGGGTCAAACCATTCCCTAGACCCCACCATGTCTGGAGCTTTGTAGCACCAAGTTGCCTTTTTAATTTAATACCCACACTTGCAGATCTGGATTAATTCAATTTTCAGCTGTATCTCAAATGTATTTGGCCTTTTAAACAAAGTAAGAGGAACCTTTGAACTTTTCTTTCCCAAGAAGATTACTAATAGTGCATTTGGATTAGATTAATGATGAGAAATAAATTGATTTTTCATGATGGTAAAGCATCAAACAGTTGTTTCTACTTTTTCATGGTACCACCATGATTTTTGAGAACTAGAATTGATTCTTGGTATTAACCAAATACACTATAATATCTTTTCCGCTTTTCCAAATAGTGATGACTCTTATGTAATATCAATTGACAGCATAATAATTTTGATGGGGAATTTACTGCTTTATATTATGACTTTGACTTTCAGTGGTATCAGTATATTCAACAAATTTTTAATATATAATGGATGGTCTGATGGAAGAGATGAGACTCATGAGAGTGAAAATGAATGATGCTAGTGTGATTTAAGTTGTATTGATTTTGCAAATATGTGTCTGTTGAAGTTAAATTGTTAGGTTTGTAAACTACTGTAAATTAAATCTATGATATGCTGGTTTAAAAACCAGCAGTTTATGAAACTGGAATCAAGAAATCTAAATTGAACTTTATGAAGATGTAAATGAACTAACTTCAACAAGCAGATTTTCGTGAATCGGCCTTGTAGGATGAAGTTAAGAGGCTGTCTAAAAGATCTGACCTAGAAAGCCATTTATGACTTTTAATAACAACAGCACTAAAACTTGAATTTCAACAAGAAAATTGTCATGAATCAGCCTTGTAGGATGAAGAGACTTTTCTAAAGATTAGACCTAGGAAATTATTTATGACTTTATATAACAACAGCACTAAAACTTGTATTTTGAGTTTCTATCATGCCTTCTGAAAGATACTGGGTGGTTATATAATATTAATGTAATTATAGAATAATAATAGCCTTGCTTCTTTGGCACCTGTTTGTTGGCAATGTTCTTGAATATGTGCAAACCTTAGAGATGAAGTTATTCTTTGGTTGGGGGGTTTGATCCCTGTGAATTCCATTATCCCATGCCTCCTTCCCTAGTCACATACATACACAAAAAAAAGACTTTTCTTATGGTACTTTCATGGTATCTGCTTTATTGTTTTTACCTATGTTATGAATAATATTTTTCCACTTACAAGACTGGGGGGCAAGTAAAACTTCATATCCTAAAATATGGAATTATCAATTTCTGGTTTTGATTATCCATTCTAATATATTTTGCATTGTTCAGTTGCATGGACAATTTGGAAAAGGTTATTTGGAGTTTTTCTCTGCATAATCCTTCCACCATTGGAGAGTTCCTTGGGGGATTTGTTTTGATAGTTGATAATGGATGAGAAACAAGTAAATGGAGAAACTTTGTTTCTGGGTGTGCATTGTTTGCAGTAATTTACCGTGCTTATAGAGATGCTTGAATTTTGTAGTTTAATGTTTAAAATTGCATTTGCTTTGGGAAAGTTTAGTACTCTATGCTTCACCTAGGTGCTTTTGGTTTGCTTCTTTCTTCATCTATACATACATTCTGTTCAGAAATCTCTGAGAGACTTAAATTGGGTTTGATGGAATCACCCTATGTTAGCTGTTCTATCATTTTAGATTCAAAGTGAAACAGATCCCAGTGTACTATATGGTATGTACTGTTGAGTTCAGCCATTTTCACAACAACACCATTTCGCAATGAAATAACCTTGTAATACATTGAATCTCCTGAAGTACCAAAAGATGATCCTTATTGCAAAGAAAAGCAAAAGGAGTCTATCTTTTATTTCCTTTCTCTGTTGTTTCTCTGTTGAATGTTGATAACTCTAAAGTGGTTCTGATACTGGAATGACATCCATTAGCATTTAAGACTTGTATCAGCTAATTAACAGGATCTTTTGAATGTTTCTTTTTGACAGCAACGTTCTAATGTTCCAATGTTAGGCAAGAGTGAAGAGAATGTTTCAGATACAGCTCATTCTGACAAAGCCCAGAAAGGTCAGCCAGGTTCAAAGATGATTAATCCAAATGACACCAAGGAAAATTCAGATGTAGTTTCTTCTGCTGGCCTACCCCATTCAAAACCCAGAGTTCATTCAGAGGATCCATCTGGAAAGGGATCAGTGAGATCAATACATGAGTTACAAATGAGTAGGGAGGATGGTGATCCTAAACAATTTACTGACTCTCCAGCTCGCCATGGTGGCAGTGATTCTGCCTATCGAGGTCACGGAGTAGGTTCTGCTGACAACCGTAAAAGACCTTCAAGACAAAGTACTGGGTCTGAGCACAGCATTGACCGTTCACCCCTTCATCGCCAGGCAAAGACCCCTGGAAGAGATAGTCCTTCTTGGGAAGGAAAAAATTCATATGACAGTAGCCATGGTACCCCAGGAAGGTCCCGATTAAGACCACCTAACCGAGGGGATGAAACTGTAAGTTTTCTATTGTCCCGTTTTATGTGTGGCATGAAATGTAAGAATCATGAATATTGCATCAGTGATTGATCAGTTTGGAAATCTGTAAGGATTTGATTTTGGAGTCTTTATGAGACTTTCCTTCACAAATAATTTCTGATTTGGCAGCCTGATAAAGGTGCTGCTGTTCCAAAGTTTGGTGAGTGGGATGAGAGCAACCCTGCATCGGCTGATGGCTACACTCACATTTTCAACAAAGTGCGGGAGGAGAAACAGGTGGGGGCTGGACACGTGCCAGGCACGCCTAATGGGAGACAATATGCTGCTCGGAACCAACCTGCCGACGACAAAGCTCAGGTATGCCTGCAACACCTGTTTAATGTTTGGACAGTACATCTGTAACTTGAGTTTTCATCATCATACTGGTGTTTCATTGCTTCTCTTTGTTTTTATCTTTGTTTTGTCCAGAGTTGCTGCTTTTGCTGGGGCAAAAAATGATTTATGTGAAGCATGAATTATATTCTGAACAGAAGAGATAAAAATAGGGTTGTGAATGGTCATGAGGTGTGTGTAGCACTTGTAAATATTCAAGGCTCTCTCTTCCCAGGAAAGCATCATTGAAAAACATTTGTCTTAAATTTGTGCCTTTTTCTCCCTTTCTGTGTCTTTCTTTGTTTTGGTCAATAGAGACACTTTGTGTGCAAGATTGTGATTTGTTCTTTTTATCTTTTTATTAATTTGCTATGTAACTGCCACACTTTATATAACTTAATTTATCTGTATTTAGCTGGGAAATACAAGATTTATTATACAATTCTTTTGGTTGTGATTCTAGTCCTATTGTGTTGATCTCCTGTAGCTTAACTCAAATTGATCCTATTCAATAACAAACTGTTTCCGGAAATAGAACTTTCCTTGGTCTATGTGTAGGTTCTTAAATGAGTTCATGCTGTTTGAAGTTGTCAATTCTTGTTGGCCGTTATGCTCCCCTGTCAATCCTTCTTTGCACCTTTGTTATTGCTAGACCGTATGTTAATTTATTCAACGAATAATTTTGGTTAAAGCGTAAGTGCTGCAGGATTTCCTTCATTTCCAATGGTTAAACATTTTTTTTTATAAACTTCATTTCTGGAAATAAAGGTACTTTTGCAGCGAGTGGAAGGGAGGCCACAAGTGAAAGTACTGGAAAGTGGCCATCAAGACTTTTTTTTTATTTTTTTATCAACAAATACTAGTTAGTTTTTTTTTTTTTTTGTTAGTGGAAGGATTTATACTCATAACCTCTCTCACCTCCCTTGTTTCTTCACCACCAAGCCATCAAGGCTTATTAATATCATTATTTTCTTAAATGGTTCTCATTAGTAGTCTTTTCAACCTATACATGAGTCAATTTCTTGAATTTATTAAAAATAAGTTCATCATCAAGATGTTTCAAATTTCAAGAATTACAAAGATGTCTCATGTGGCAAAAATGGCTTTGTCAAATGGAAAAAGTGTAACTATATAAGTGGATTGGACAAAAGTATTTATTATACACCCCAAGGCAATAGTGGAACTAAAGACTTATAAAATGTCTAAACCCCCAAAGTTTTGATGTTTCCTAAAACATGATAACCATGTTTTTGTTGACATGCATAAGTTATCATGCGAACTTTTATCCTCGTACGAAACAAATATCATGTCTCGAGCTTTTACTTTTTTATGAACATCCTTAGACTCCTCTTCAAAAACTTCCTTGGGACGTTGAACCTCTTAATATATATTGTTCTTTATATCCTTGCTTAAGAATATATATCAAAGTCTTATATTATAAAGAGGCAAAGCATTTAATTCAAAAGGAGAAATGTGCAAGCCACGGTACATGTCAAGCTCATAAGAAAACAAGTAACATATCCTCAAAGATGCATTAAAGCTCACAAAGGAAGAAAAGGTGACAATTGATTATTAGACATTTTTTATCAATAAATATTAAATTGCTAATTTTTTTTTCAGTGGAACCTTTACTCTTTTTTCCCTTTATTACCAAACCAACCTTATATCTCCCCTTGAATATCATACTTAAATTTTCTTTAATTTTAAAAATATGGACATTGATTTAATCAATTAAAACTAAAATTAAAATCACCTATTTAATAAATTAGAGAGACTAAAAACACAATTAAACTTTAACTTCAAAGTAACTTTCAAATAAAAAAAAATAAATCAACATAGCCTAAATCTTAAATAAAGCTGTCCATGGCACGTGGGCGCATAGAACTCCACAAATTTGTCCGGGAATACTTGACTCCACAAAACAAAACATTCTAATGATTGTCTAGAGAGTACCCGACAATTCAAAACTGCAACCATGCAATTCAAAATAATGGAAGAAACAAAGTAACTATACGATGATTAATAACATAGAAGGAATATCCTCTAAATTACAAAGAACACATGTAATAACACATAGTTTAACGCTAGAGGCTAACATGAGAGTAATCAGCAACAGGCTGAGTTGATTCATTAAGTTTAAATTCCAACTGATAAAAATATAAACAACAACAACAAAGCAACTTTATCCACTACCTAAGGTCAGTTACATATTAGGCTCGATTAAAGACTAAACAAAAAGAGGAAAAAAAAGGAACTTTCCTCTTCCTCTGAATCATTTGCATGTCTACCGAATCACTTAACACGAAAAGAAATATGTTGCTCCCAACTAGCTAAAAACACACAGAGAAACTATAAACACTAAATAGACACAAGACAATTAAATAAAATACTTTCATGAAGGCAGAACCAACATCAACAACCTAATAAGCCAAACAAAAGTAGACAAGAAAAACTAAATATGAAACACACACAGACACAGTCATCTAATACTACATACCAAGGAGAAAGTGAAGTAAAGAATTTACTTTGCAGCTGGAGCACAAATCTGGGGCTTATTCTCATGTAATGGTTTTGGAGAGTGTGGAACAGTTTCACAAAGAACAGAAGCACCCAAAGCAATTGGGTGGTTGGTGTAGTCTTGTGTAGTGAGAGTGAGAGACTTGGCAACACTAACACTAACACTAACAGCACCCCTTGAAGTTGGAGAAAACAAGGCAGCGACATCTTTTTCAGATCCACCACCATTGCAATTTCCATCAATGGCATCAGAGAAACCCCTCTTGGCCCCAGACACCACCACACTCTTAAACACACCCTCTCTCTCTGGTGACTCACACCCTGGCAACCCAAGCCTCACCTCAGTAGCCTTCAGGTTCAACCCAAGCCTCTTAAAAAAAATATTTCTTCATTTTTTTTGTTTCTATATTAATTTCTTCTGAAGCAGTGCCATTCTCATACTCTATTCTGCCAAAGTATAAGATACCTATTGTCCATTGGGCTTAACCACACATGCCACAATTGTTGTGATTCTACATATAACTATGTTAAAGAGGGTTCAAGCTCCGAGGCTGTTCATTTTGGAAGAGATTAAGCAAAACCTGAAGATCCCTTTGACTTACCAGTGCAAGAAGTCAGTATATCAGCACACTTAGGAATTACTAGAGCAGTAAAACTTTTGCCACAAAACTTAAGCCAATGATTATCAGGTCTGTTTAGAAATAGACTTGTTCTATTTTTGACACATTTAATAATATGCAATTAAGCACCTACAAGTCTGGACAAACAAGTAAGGATAGAGAAATAGACATACCGATAGCATAGTACTGAAAAAAAATAGAGGAAAATAAAAATAAAATAAAATTATTGTCGTGATAAGAAAAAAGTGATGTTATTACCTTGTACCCAGGCATAACACTAGATCTGCCTGTTTGCAATATTTCTCAGTAGGATTCATCTCCTTTGTAGGCAATGCATGCTGTACATACAAGGACATAAACTTATTTAAAGGGGAACACGAATATGCAGTCAAAAGAGTTTATGAATATGTCCATAGTCATCTCCCCAGACACAGCAATTTTCACCAACATGAACAACTAGTCAGTGTCACTTAATGGTTAGCTACGCTAAGGACAATAACACTCAATGCAAAGAATCAACTAGACCCCAAAATAAAATCTTTTCTATGGTTAAGCAAGCTTCAACTAGCTGTGATAATTACAGTTCCAATTACAATTCAGGTTTCAGATACATCTCTAAATGTATCTTATTTAAGCAATAATTGTTATAGATGTCAATGGATTTAGAATCTCCATATGCTGCAATGTAAATCTTGTAAGATACAGTTTTATGACAATAAGAGAAATAAAGTGCACATGGGTAAAACTTGCAAATGCTTACTTCCAAAAGACTGCAGCCACAATCAACAAAAAGTTTATACAAATTGTAAATTATGAAGATTTTGATGATGTCAAGAAGAATTTGCTTGAGAAAGGGGGAGAATGTAAATCATGTAAGCTTTGATGGTGTCGAGAAGAAATCACATGTTTGTCATCATCATAAAGGGGGAGAATGTGAATGTATGTATACATGATTTTGATGATGTCAAAAGAAGAATCAAACAAAGTTGCTTCAAAAGATAAGAATGGCTTCTGTAGAAGCAAACTTCATTGCTTCATAGTGATGAATCAAGATTGATTCAAGGTATTTTGATGATAACAAAGATGATGACAAAAAGCCCAAGAGAATGATTTCAAGATTGAGTCAAGAACAATTCAAGAATCAAGAGAAAGTTTCATCAAGAAGATTCAAGATTCAAGATTCAAGATTCAAGAATAATCAAGATCAAGATTCAAGACTCAAAGATTCAAGAATCAAGAGAAGACTTAATCAAGATAAGTATTAAAAAGTTTTTCAAAACATTGAGTAGCACAAAAAGTTTTCACAAAATCATTACCAAAGAGTTTTACTCTATGGTAATCGATTACCAGATTGTAGTAATCGATTACCAATGTTTTAAAACATTAAGATTTTCAAAATTCAAAATGAAGAGTCACATCTGTTGATGTGTAATCGATTACACCTTTATGGTAATCGATTACCAGTGACTGTTTTCGAAAAATTCATTTCCAAAAGTCACATTTCTTCAAGTGACTTGTTTCTGAAGATTCTTTCAAAAGTCATAACTTTTTAAGTGATTAGTTTTAAAGGAATTAGCAAGAGTTATAAGTTTTGACTTGAGTCATCAAGAAACTATAAATATGTGACCTTGACATGAAACATATATTTTTTATATCAATCATCTCTTTCAATCATTATATCTTTCAATCTATCTTTCAACATCTTCTTTCATTTCTTTCAGAACTTTCTGGTTTCATCTTCTCTTCATCTTTCTAAAAGTTTTTGTTCAAAACTTTCTCTTCCAAGAAAAGTTCTTTATTCAAAAACTTGTGCTATTCATCTTTTTCATTTCCTTCTCCCTTTGCCAAAAAGAATTCGTCAAGGATTAACCACCTGAATTCTTTTTGTGTCTCTCTTCTCCCTTTTCTAAAAGAACGAAGGACTAACCGCCTGAATTATTTTGTGTCTCCCTTCTCCCTTGTCAAAGAATTCAAAATGACACAGTCTGAGAATTCTTTTGATTCTTCCCTTTCCCATAAACAAAAGATTTCAAAGGACTAACCGCTTGAGAATTCTTTTGTTTCCCCCTTCACAAAGTTTCAAAGGACTAACCGCCTGAGAACTTTGTCTTAACACATTGGAGGGTACATCTACTTGGGTTGTTGTGACTGAGAACAAGAGAGGGTACATCTCTTGTGGATCAGTTCTAGTGGAGGGTACATCCACTAGGTTGTTCAAAGAGAACAAGGGAGGGTACATCCCTTGTGGATCTTTGCTTGTAAAAGGATTTTTACAAGGTTGAAAAGAAATCTCAAGGACCGTAGGTCGCTTGGGGATTGGATGTAGGCACGGGTTGTTGCCGAACCAGTATAAATCTCCTGTGTTTGTCTTCTTCTTCCATACTCTTTTAATTTCCGCTGTGCACTTTAATTATTGCTTTTACTTTTAGTAATATTAAGAAGGATAGATTTTTAATTAGTAAAGGTTCGTTAATAATTAATTCAACCCCCCCTTCTTAATTATTCCGAGGCCACTTGATCCAACAGCTTCAAGATTAATACAAGATTGCTTCAACAAACAAAGCCTTGCTTCAAGATTAACTCAAGATCAAGGCTTGCCTTAAAACAAAGTGCTTTCAAGACATTCAAGGCTCTGGTAATCGATTACCAGAAGACAAGGTTGAGAAATAGTTGTTGAAAAGGGTTTTGAATTTGAATTTTCAACATGTAATCGATTACCAGAAGACAAGGTTGAGAAATAGTTGTTGAAAAGGGTTTTGAATTTGAATTTTCAACATGTAATCGATTACCATATGTCTGTAATCGATTACCAGCAACGAAACTCCTGAAATTCAAATTCAAAAGTCATGACCCTTCAAATTATAACTGTGTAATCGATTACACAAACATTATAATCGATTATCAGTGGAGAGTTTTCAGAAAATATGCCAACAGTCACATCTTTTCATTGGATTTGTGAATGGCCATCAAATGCCTATAAATAGGTGACTTGGGCACGAATTTCATGAGAGAGTTTTGCTTGTTGAAAATGTTTTATCCTCTCAAAAGGAAATGAGAGAGATTCCTAGAGAACTTCATTGCCAAATGCTCTCTCAAGAACTCTTGGGCAAACACTTGCAAATCCATTAAGAGTTCAACCATGGATCTTTATTGTAATATTCTTCTCTTGAAGAGAGAATTCTTCTTCCATTCTTCTTACTCAATGAGATTGATTAAGGGACCGAGGGTCTCTTGAGTTGTAAGGATTCCTGAACACAAGGGATGGGTTGTCCCTGTGTGGTTCAGAAGTTGTAAAGGATTTTACAAAGATAGTAGAAATCTCAAGTGGGTTGCTTGAGTACTGGACATAGGCTTGGAATTTGCCGAACCAGTATAAACCTGTGTTTGCATTCTCTCTTCCCTTATCTCATTTGTGTTATTGCAATCAATTGTGTCTTGCATGTTTAAAGAATATTATTAAATTGATTGCTGCTTCTTCTGCATTCTAAGACTATCCCTCTTAAGTTATTGAAGCCACAAGGTCCAACACAAATTATTCACCTTTTCAATCGACTTATTTCTATCATACACTTTGAGAGCCAAACCAGCAACAACTTTGGCAACACCTTCATCAATAATTCCTTCAAAACCATCAACAGGTACCTACTACAAAGAAAGAGTACATCAAGTGTATCTTGCAAAAAAGACTGTTGAGGTGAAAAAAACTAAACCATGATGAGAAATGCCAAGGTCAACAAACCTGTTTCTAACTTCTATTTCTTCTACATTGTGCATGGCAAAAACAAAAATGGAAAAACATGGGGATAGACCAATATAACACTATGGATCATAATCAGAATTATAGAAAGAAAAAAAAAGGTTTCTATTAATAGAAAAGTGTACAAATGATTCCCAGGACTTTCAAGAGTATTTATATTTTGATTGCCAAATATTAATCATTACAACAGCAAAAGTGTTTATAAAACTTAAAACAAATACATGAAAAACACAAACTGGATGTCTGCAAGTCATCTAATTACTGATTTGTACAATTGATGCTTCTAAGTTTAAAAAAATATTCTGCCCATTTTTGACATAATCCTGTGATTGTCTCCATGTCTAGTGGCGTGGCATCATCGAACCACTACACATTGTGACAAACAAAGAAATTATCATTTCCACTTAAAAAGAAAGAAAATATGAGCATTTTTCGTCAATGTTTTGGGAATAGACAATTTACCAGACTCCAATCAGTCTTCAACTCCCCGATAATTATGTTCCAAATCCAATGCATCACATAATACCTACACTCATAGCCTCCTTGTTGAACGTGACTCTACATGAAATGAGAAAAATAATTGAATGTTTGTATTAACAAGTTTAAGAACATTTTCATTTGCAAACATGGTTTGAACTGAGACTAACCTTAACTTCAATCCACTGGGGTGTAGTTTGAGGAACTTTGCCATCATCAGTCGTCTTTAATGCCTTAAATGCACTGCGTTGGAAGATTAATATCATCACATATATAAGGTCACAATGTATGTTTCGATGTAAAAAAAACGTTGAATGACTTCAAATATATTACTTAACTTGTTAATTGCAGTTTTGATATGAACATCAGGCCTTTTCCGTATCGAACAAAACTAGACCACCTGATTGTTTGTAGGACACAAAACAAGAAGTTGCCAATGGGCCCTGCAATTGACACAACAGATACACTTAATGAACGCAAAATTTGTTGCATGATAGCCTAAATATATTTTACTTACTGATTCAGATAAGCTCCTAAGTACACTTGTTGCTGAGATTCCTTAAGCCATTTTCCAATATATTCTTCACATTGCCCACGTCTATCCTTTGCGTTATGTATTGATTGAGGTTCAAGGATCCATATAGCGATACATGACCCAAGCTACTACTCCACTCATCCATATACCTAATTTGGAGATTAGATCAAATTACTCAACATGAGGTATATGACAAAGCAATATGGATTTAATAGTCACAAATGAATTTTACTTACATGGTCCACAACTGAAGTATGACTATGTTCAACCATTTTTCTCCTGTTGTTATTTCGTTGACATCAGCATATGTTAAGAACAAGGTTGAATCTACACTTGGAGAACCATAGACATTATTTGAAGAAGCAAAATCAAAATCAAAATGTGCATACTTTTGTAACGTATGGTTCTATCATTGATGGACTTGCTATAATTGACAGGCTGGATGAACCATAGACGTTATTTGAAGAAGCAAAGTCAAAATGTGTTGATTTGAATGTTGTGGTGTATAGTAGTGTTATTGATGGGTTTGGGAAGGTGGGAAGGATTGATGAAGCATATTTAATTTTGGACGAGTTGATGCACAAAGGTCTGACTCCAAAATTTGCACACACATATATACCGGCATCTTCCTCATACTACCAAAATCCTACAAATAGAATTTTATTATTTATTTCCACCCAAATTGCTCAACGTCATTCAAACAAATATCCATTTAAGTTATTTTTTTCTAAACCTAGAACAAAACTCCAAAAGTTGGTTTAATCA
Source organism: Glycine soja (assembly GCF_004193775.1). Lineage (NCBI taxonomy): Eukaryota > Viridiplantae > Streptophyta > Magnoliopsida > Fabales > Fabaceae > Glycine > Glycine soja. The sequence continues at coordinate 38,475,713 of NC_041019.1, forward strand.
AAACTCCAAATTCTCTGCGAGGTATTATTATACTTTGAGGATGTGGAAGCTGCAACAAGTTGGAAAGATGAGAGGAGGAGTTAGTAGCATACAGCTACAGCCTTTGACACTCGAGGCTTCAACCCTAGTTAAAGCAGCTGTTACTGTTGGCTTCACATTGCCACTGTCATGCGCAAGTGGCTGATGGGGGATTAGAAGTTTTAGAACATAAATTAACGACAAGGCATGTCGCCCCTCCCTTGAAATTATTTGGGATCTTCACCCCTTTACAGTTGCAATTGGTAGCTTCAGCCTTGCTTTAAAGTTTGATAGGTACATAATTAATTTATTGTTCTATGTAATATTTTCTGCTTTCAATGTTATTATTGTAATGCATTTTTGAGTCATTGATTTTCGTTTTGGTTTTGTTTGTTTCAATGATTTTCATGATCAGGACATAAATTAAGGGCAAGACATGTCACCCCTCCCTTGAAATTATTTGGGATCTTCACCCCTTTACAGTGGTTTTGTTTGTTTGTTTTAGTGGTTTTCATGATCAATCATTTTCGTTTTGGTTTTGAGTGATATTCAACGACCATAATGATGAGAATCTAAAGATTCTATGTGATGCATTGGGGCAAAAGCCTCCACAACCGAAAAAAACAGCCAAGGAGATTGCAAGCATTGTGCTTCTTTGTAGGTCATGATTGCTTAAGTAGGGAATGACTTAGTGAAGACAGATGTAAGGAAACAAACTTGGGTTTTCTTTGTAGGTGTGGATTCTGAAGCAAAACAACATGTGTCAAAAGAGCTAGCTAAAGTAATTTTTGGGTGTTACAGTAACTTTGTCTCCATTGGTTAAAGTTGTTTCTCTTTAGCTCATGAGGAGTCCAAATATAAAAGGCTAGGAGATGAGTTTGGGGGCAGTTATCTTCAGAGATTTGGGGAAGCAGTGAATGAGAATCCTCATAGGTTGTTCTTTATGGAATATTTGGAGCAAGTTGATGACTTTTCTAAACAGGGTGTTAAGCAATGAATTGAAAATGGACCTATAATCCTTGCTGGTAGTGAATCTGTCTGTGCCTATGAAGGATGCAATTGTCATTTTCATTAGTGAATGGTTAAGTTCAGTACTATGAACCCATCTTTCTCGTGCAACAACTACTTCTCCACTTGTAGATGCAGAGAGGAAACAAAATATTAACAACTCAGAGGACAAATTTTCATGCCTCTGTTTGGATTTGAACATCGGCATTGAAGTTGTTGTGCAAAAAAATGCTTGACATACATGGACAAACTGATGACATCCTACATTTAGTTGATAACAAAATTCATTTTAAAATATGAGGGGAAATACTTTTCTATATAAGGGGAAACTGATATACCCTGTCAAACAATGCTACTGTGTTGAGTTTACCTAAACAAATCATGGAGAAATTTATTTCTGGTACAACTGATTTTCATCACTCAATTAAAACATTTAGTCTTTGATGAAATTAGGGTCTCTACCCAAAATGATCAGTTTTCACTCTTTCTCTCTCTCTCTCTTTAATTTCACTTCTCTGCATTTTACAGTTTTACTGATCTTGTTATGGTGGCATAGTCAACTGCCCCAACAACTAATCTGTAAAGGGTAGGGTCAGAGAATCTTTCTGAGCTTCATTTAGAGAGTTTACAGGCTACAACCATAGGAGAACCAATAGGATTTGCTTCATCCATTTTTGTCTTTGCTTGAAGATCCCTAATACACATATACTTAGATGGAGTAAGTATATGTCAGCCATCAGCTTGATTAGCTGCTTCAATTCCCAAAAAATAATCAACATCTCCACGATCTTTTAAGGAAAATAGGTTGTTAAGCTCACAAACTAGTTTCTAAATCAGTTTACACTCATTTCTAATGCTGTGAATGGATATAATTTTGTTGAACATATGATAACTATAATGTGATTTATTTAAGACAGGCATCTGCGTTCATCGTAACATATCCATTAAATAATGCTATTAATGAAGAAGGTAATGGAACCAGAAAGGCAGTTGCTTGGGAGAAGACCTTTATTCAGTTGGTGAAGGTTAGTATCTTGTATATATACTTTTGTTCCTTTCACTGACGAATAACTTGTATCTTCAGTCAGACACTAGTCTTGCATAGTTAGTCAACTGTGTTTGTATATTTTAAGCTATAATGCCAATTTGCTTCAGCAGAAAAATAACTGGTCAAGGTTGCTGCAATTTGATTCATCCCTAGGAAATACTTTATCCGGGTTTGACTCCCTGTGGGTATTAGTACTCACACTTAGCTTAATTTACACATCCCATAACTGAGTCCTAGGTCTTCCTTTGCAGAAAGAACAACAAAGATACATAAAATGTTTTAGTAGCTTGTTTGTTGTTTGTGATGTTACATGGTCATGTATCCTGGAATCAGGGCTTTTCTATTTCCTAACTACTCGTCCTTGTTTTCCTGATTCCCCACATCTATTATGCTGTTTGTAATAGGATGAGCTGTTACCGATGGTACAATCAAGAAATTTGACACTGGCTTTTTTATCTGAAAGCTCTATTGAGGAAGAATTGAAAGTACTGCAGATGCTATAACTATATTGGTAACATCCTCCTTTCTTTTGTTGATACTTGATTGTCCCAAAAGGTACTTGATTTTTTTTTTGTCTGAGACATGTAATGATTATGGAATTATGGTATTATCTGAACGAGTTCTATGTCATGTATTTCCAAAATTAATATTTTCTGTTTGTAGGTGTAATTTGTTTAATTCTTCAATTGTACCTTATTTTATTGCAGGTTAGCTATCTTGTGATGTTTGCTTACATATCTCTTACTTTAGGGGATACCCTCCACCCTTTGTCTTTCTATATTTCATCTAAGGTGTTGTCCCATCCACTGTATCAATCCATCTTTCTCCCTTTCTATTTTTTGATTTGTAATTTATCTTCCCTCTCATTTTTATGATGTACATAAATATTTATTGGATAGTTTCAGATTGCAGGTGATGCTTGGTCTTTCAGGAGTAATTCTTGTTATGCTGTCTATGATTGGATCAGTTGGATTTTTTAGTGTGCTTGGTGTAAAATCTATTCTGATCATCATGGAAGTTATCCCATTTCTTGTCCTAGCCGTAAGTTTTGTTTTGCTTACAAAGTTATCAAATGATGGCTATTAGTGAAACATATATTGTTGTAGTTTGTGGTATTTGTTTTTTTTTTTTGCTCAGCAAAAGCAATATTATATTATAGATGAGTACCAGAGGTACTAAAGTACATATAGAGGATAGGTATACAACAGATTCGAAACACTAAGAATCTGACTGAACCCATAGAGGAAATATACATGCCCTGCAAAGCTATTTGAAACTGTTACAAATATGATCACTCCCTAGTTTTAGAAAGCTGCTTTGAGGTGGGAGGACCAGTAGCTAAATTGCATTGTGAAACCCTTCTCCATAACCTTAAGCCAAGACCATAGTAGAAATAATGCATCATTAATCACTTTGCTTCCATCAAAAGATTGGTTATCAAAGACTACCTCGTTTCGATGCTTCCAAATGGTCCATGTTAGCGCTACCCACCAGCACTTCCATCTTTTGGCTCTAACTCTAGCAGCAGGCCTGTTATCATGTTTCCAAAAATGATCTTTGGGATTATGTGGAAATACACCCGATGAGTTCACCCATGACTGAGATTCCCACCATAGAGGTAGGGTTTTAGTGCAATGGAAGAATAGGTGTGCTGCATCCTCCTCCGGACTGTTGCACAGTGGACACCGTAAATCATTTAGCTCCACTTGTCTGGTCCTTAGGTTTGTCCTAGTTGGCAAGCAGTCTTTAATGAGCTTCCATGCGAACACTGCCGCTTTAAATGGGATCTTAAGATTCCATAGTTCCACAAAAGTCCTATCTTCAGAAACCCCCCTTGTTGCTTCCACCAATAGCTGGTATGCAGATTTTGTAGAGTAATTCCCGCTCGGGTCAGCCTTCCAAACCCATAAGTTTGGTCTGTTGTGATGAATTGTTACTTGAGCTAACTCCTCTAAAAATTCAGCAGCCATCCCAATTTCATTTTCAAATAGAGATCTCCTCCAACTAAAGTTCCATTCCCACCCTGCACCTTTTTGACTCCCCACACTGCTGATAAGTTAGTGTTGCTGATTGGAGATGTGGTATAGTCTGGGATACTTTGCCATTAATGTTCTGCCGGCACCTACCCAAGAATCCTCCCAAAATCTGAATTTATCTCCGCGCCCCACCCTCCGTTCTATCTGATTTTTAATTACTACTGCATTCTACTGATGAGTAATCTGCAACAGATCCTTCCACCAAGGAGATAAGTGGCTGCTACTTCTTGCATCAGCGAGGGATCTCCACCCTCCATACTTGGAAGTGAGAATTCTGGTCCACATGTCCCCATGATTCTGAAATAGCTCCCAACTCCACTTTCCTAGCAACGCTGTGTTAAGTACCTGTAAATCTTTTATGCCAAGACCACCTTTGTCTTTTGGAAGACACACAGTTTTCCAATTGACCCAGGCAATCTTTTGCTGCTCCAAACCTCCGCCCCATAAGAATCTACGCTGTATGTTGATCAGCTTGTCAACAACTTTATCCGGTATCCTGAAAAAAGAAAGAAAATATATTGGAAGTGCTGTTAGGACTGAATTTATCAAGGTGACTCTCCCTCCATAGGAAACATGTTTTTGTTTCCATCTAGCTAGTTTTCCCTCGCACTTCCTAACGACTGGGTCCCAGATGGCACTATGTCTTGGATTTGTCCCAATTGGTATACCAAGATATAAAAATGGCATAGACAGCACACTACTGTTTAGAAAATCTGCAGCTTCCCTAATACACCTTCACAGTTATTATTGATAAAATGACAGTAAATAATCTGGGTTTATTCTCACAGGTGGGTAAATGGGATAAGGTTCAGGTCCAAGGTTGAAGCTTTACTACTCAAACAAAATAGGCATTGATACACACACACACCCTAACACATTTTTTCTTAGTCATGCCCTAAACCCAAATAACTTTTTTTAATTACTCAAATTGGCCATACACATATTCTGACTTTGAGTACACAAAAAGAGAGGGATGACATCTACTAGAAATGAATTGAAACTACAAAATAGAAGGAGAGAGAAATAGAGAGTAAGAGAAAGAGAGAGAAATGCATAAAAATTTGTGGAACTATGACATTTAATTTCATTCCGAAAGAGTTTCAGTTACACTGTAGTTTTTATAGAGGCCTATGAGAGTTGCAGAGCAAGTTTGTACAACTTGCAGAGTAAGTTTCTAAGACTTGCAGAGCAAGCTTCTAACAGTTAGCTGCCACCTCTCAAAAAACAGCTGGACTACTAACTTCCACACGCTAATCTCATATAATCCAGTATAATACTCACATACCCCTAACAAACTAAACATGTGTGAGCTTCATGGATGTTTCACACCTTGACTTTGTTCCTAATGAAGTCAAATCTAGTAGAACAGAGGGGCTTTGTGAGAACATCTGCCCAATGACCCAGAGTAGGTATGTGACCCACATAGTTTGTTACTTAGAACCTTTTCCCTTACAAAGAAGAGATCGATCTAGAAATTGTTGATTTTTCCCTTTCAACAATAGGTTTATGTGCTTGTGCCACAACGATTTGACTATCACACAGAATGAGAGGCTTCAAAGTAGGAACACCAAGTTGTTCAAGTAAGGTTTGAAGCCACATAGTAATGTGGGCTACCACTTGCTGTTTTCTGGACCACCAGGAGATCAGATTTAGGCCCAAGAAAATAGCTGCACCTGATGTCGATGTTCCTTCTTCCATCCCCATAGTGTATTTTCGTTTCAGATTTTTAATTTTATTTTTTGACAGCAACTAGTTTATATTTTGTATATTAAAAAACAAAAAATATGTTTTAGTTAATGGCTAAATTAATGAACTCTCTGTCAAACCATATTATTACTGGTTACCATTTGCCCATTATTATATCAGTGATTATATGCTACTAAATATGCTCTATAGTGTTCAGAACAATATTACAAGCTGCTATTGCAACTGTCTTTAAGACAGAAAAAAGAAAGAATCAATGTCTATTATTGCATAAAATGATGAACACATGCTTAACATTCAATAAAGAAGTCATACCTTTCAATAGTCTCTGATTTGGATGTAGAACAATAGAGTGAATTGAGGAAGAAACCTATAGTGCAAATCCTTGGTTGGGAAGCCCGGAAGGCCTAAATCAGCACTGTAAATTCAATAATTATTTTGTCAACCATAAGTATGTCAAATAGTCAACCAATTAGGCATGCATGAAAACTCGATTAGCAAAAAAAAAACAGTACAACATATACCATAGTGTGTCTATTTGAAGATTAAATAAAAGGGTTGGTGTTGATGTAGCAAACTTCTCCTGCAAAATCCAAGTAATAAAAATAGAATATATACATCAAACTAAAACAGCTAGGTGAAGCAACAGTACAACCTTAATAAAAATAGAAAATATCCGGTTTTTTTAGTAGTGTTTGGACATGTTTTATTGTGACTTTCAGTTCAACCCAACTAATGAAGTAATGTCACACTGAAAATGTTGAGGGCAACTTCTCTTGTTGTTGGGTGTTGATGGTTTCATGATAGGGTGGTTGCCAATGTCTGCTCCTATGATCATTGACCCTATGGTGATATCGGCACCAGAAACTCAATCAGCAGCAGCTAGCATACTAGTTGCACAAAGTGAACTTGAATTTGGTGTGTGTGACTATTGTGGACTAACAGAAGAGTGCACCCCAGCCTATATGGAAAGAATCAGACAGAGGTACTTTCGAAAATGGGTTTATGGGTTATGAGCTGAGGCTGTTAAGGATGAAATTGTGAGGTTTGACAAGCTTGTTTGCATAGAAGAAGCAATGGCTAAGCACATGAACTTAACCAATAAGTTAAAGGCATCAAGGCCTCCTCCAAATCCGGCATTGCACTTGATATCAGCCATGAGACAGATTCTTAGAAGGACTTTGGATTCTCCTAAAGTAAGGTCCACACCAAATAGTCCAACCAAAACTCTCACAAAAATTCATGGTTCTGTGCTTACAAGATCTGAGAGCTGATTCCCTACTCTCTCTGAAGGGTTGTGATGAAGAGAATATTTGGGTATTTATTTGGATAAAAATGTAAGCTGGAAGCAAAAATAAGGATAGAAAAATATAAGCTGCAAAAGTTTAGGTGTTCAATTGTAGTTTTGACCAGTACAGAACTTTGAATCTGTTTGTTAGAAAATTTGAACATAATTTGGACAACAATTTTGCTTCACTCAGACCAGTTATATATAATTTCTATTCCATTTATTTGTTTGAAATAACAAAAATATGTTCATTACTGAACACAAACATGTCATGTTTCACAATTGGTGCAGCTGAAGAGAACATGGGACGATGCTGCCCCTGTCGTTGAACTCTGCAAAGTCTCAAAATTTGATCGTGGAGTTCAACTAACATTGTTTGTATTCAAATTGATTAAACTTGGTAAGAATCATTTAGGTTTATTTAAACTGATTCACAAAAATAAAGACACCAATAATTGAGTTCTTCTTGCCTTAAAAAACTAATCATTGGTAAAATATAAAATTGACTGGTCTACTTTTAGTGCAATGCACAAATGCAGAGTAAAATATTGATTATAATTTTGACTCAATCACACAAGACAAGACACTGATGAGTTGTCATTATCAACCCTTTTGGGATGATGACTTGAACCAAGGAATTTAACTGGTTACCATCCCCCACATACCAAATACGAATGTTTATAGTGCTTCAGCTTAGTTTCATGTATTGAACCACACAGATTGTCCTAGGCAAACGTACTATGTATACAAAACAAGTACCACATAAATCCAATTCTCATAATCAATCGGCAATGCACATTAGCTACATAAAAATAAATCAAAATTACAGCGTACCGACTATAGAAACGAACAATGTTGCAGAGAATGGAAGGTTTAACAATCCCCTGTAGGTGGACACGAGCACAGAGCTGGCGAGGGCAACAAGAATCGAAGGTTTAACAATGTACGTCTTTGAAAAACCTTTTGAATCAGAAAAAATTAAATATGGACGAAACCAGCTACAAAGGTTATGGAATGTTACTTACTGGAAAATGAAAGACAAAGGACCCACACACGATAGTGATAGAAAATCCACACGACAACCTGGACTGTATAATGAACACCAGCATTGGAAAGCCTTCACAAGGACAAGCACGACAGTGTTGGAAAGCCTTCACAATGAGAAACAAAGCTTCCAGAGACAAACGACATAAAATGAGTGAGGTAGGGTATAGTGCGACTGTGGGAAAAAGATTTAATCCCCTTCAAGGACGGTGTTTATAAAACATGTCTTTGAATAATTAAACTCAATGACGGTGTGTTGAGCACCGTCTTTGTAATACGAATACAACGTCATTTCCGTTACAAACGTCGTTGAAATACGTTTGCTATTTACTAAATTTCCTTCAATTTGGTATATAGAACCTCACGTCTGGACTAACGAGCGTGAATGAGGGGGACTTTTGAGCAATGCACAGAGGAACTGAAGGAGAGCTCCAATAGGTTAGGGGAGTTCATTATAGTTACAGTTTTTAATGCCATAGTTAGGTGTCAGGGAACCTAACTATGGGGATGTATGTCTGTCCCTGTTGCATGCTGGTTTTCAAGAAAAATAATGTTTTCGACTGATAGGATGCAACATATCTATCATTGCTTAATAACCTTAGTGTTAGACTTGTGTGGTCTGAAGACCTGGGAAGTGTGAATCTCAAGCATGAACTATAGATGTATGTATAAGTGGAATGTGACTTATTGTTGATGTTGATATGATGTCATGAATTGATATAAGGTGATGTTGATGTTTGTGATGATGTTATAGATGAATTGTGTCAATATGAGTTGATGATGTTATTGATGATTATGTTAATATGAGAAGATGTTGTTGTTCTTGATAATGCCATTGAGAATGAAATAACGTTCATGTTGAGAGTGATGCCGAGACAAGATGCTGATGATGTTGAAATTACATTATGATGATGCAAGTTGTGTATGTACATGGGGGGTGCATTGACCTTGTCGGATGTCCCTAGTAGGGGGAAATAGAGTGGTTAGAGAGTCTAAGCATCTCTTGAGAGGGATGGCTTATGATCATTAATCTATCCATGATCAGTGTACTTGATGATGCCATGTTTCATACGTTGCATGTTGTGTATGTACATGGGGGGTGCATTGACCTTGTCGGATGTCCTTAGTGGGGAAAATAGAGCGGTTAGAAAGTCTAAGCATCTCTTGAGGGGGATGGCTTAGGATCTTTAATCTATCCATGGCCAGTGTACTTGATGATGTCATGTTTCATACGTTGGATGTTGTGTACGTTCATGGGGGGTGCTTTGACCTTGTCAGAAGTCCCTAGTGGGGGAAATAGAGCGGTTAAAGAGTCTAAGCATCTCTTGAAGGGGATGGCTTAAGATCTTTAGTTTATCCATGACCATTGCACTTGATGGTACCCATGTTTCGTACCTCATTTGACAGGAAAATAGTGTAACTTGGCTAGTAAGTACTTGTAGTTTCTCGAGAGGAGAAATACTTGTACTAGGGGGTTTGTCACTCAGTTTGGAACTCCCTTGAGACTCAGGCTGATCACCATGGGGGGGAGTTGCCTGTGCACCGCGGGGTGAGCTCGACAATTACTACCTAGTTTTTTCCTAAGTGGGAGTGTCGTGTGGACACGCTTAGGCAACTTCCTTGGGGATGGTACCACATTGCATCTGAGAGTTGAGGTCAGGTGCATTCATCATACTGAGCATGATTGTTTGGAACGATGGACTAATGATGATTGTTGTTGGGTATGTGTTGGACCAGTAAATGTTTGTGTGCACTTATGATATTTGTTAATGTTTTCTGTTTATAATGAACTCACCCTTGCATTTTGTACTGTGTGGTTGGCACCTGTGATGATCACGAATCTTTGTTCGTTGGAGCAGAATGACAGCAGTAGAGGACGAGGAGTGAGATTCTTTTGTGGAGCCCCCGAGCCGACGTGATGATGTTGAGATTATTTTGGGAGAGAGTTGTGTTTTGTTAATCAACTCTTCCATAGCTGGTTCTGTAATTCTTTTGTTGATATAAGGATGTAAATCACAAATTTATTTATATGTACGAACAAATTTACCTTTAATTTTGTGAATGATGTGTACTGCACTACTATACTTATGTGTATGCATTTGGTTAAGTAATAATGTGTTGTCTAAGAGTGTGTATGTATGTATATATATTGTGGAGTTCAGATTTACTATAATATTTTTTTATATAAGCAAATTAACGAAGTTTTCATTAAAAATCTAAAATTTTCTTATGTTTTTGAGTGATGATATCGTGACGACGAGGCGGGTCATTACACTTGACCTTAGACTTAGACTTCTTACAAACAATGCAATTCTCACAAAATTTATTTACATTATGTTTCATGTGAGGCCAAAATAAATGCTTATCCAACAAGTCTAAAGTCAATTGAACACCAAAATGCTCCATTAATCCCTCCTCATGTGCCTCTTTCACCAAAAATTTTCCTATGGATCCCTTAGGCACACATAATATTTTCTCTTTGAACAAATAATGATTATGCCTAAAGTAACCTTTTCAAGCAGTTTGTACACAACCAGAACATTTAGAAGCAAAATCAGGATCATGTTCATACAATTCCTTAATGTGTTCAAAACCAATGAATTCAGTCTCAAGAGTAGAGAATAAAACATACCTCCTTGAAAGTGCATTTGCAACCACATTAGATTTATCTTTCTTATGCTTGATCATGTAAGGAAATTGTTCAAGAAACTCAACCCATTTGATATGTCTCTTGTTTAGCTTGCCTTGTCCTTTTAAATGCTTCAAGGACTCATGATCACTATGAATGAAAAACATTTTGGGCAAAAGGTAATGCTGCCAAGTTTGCAATTCCCTTACCAATGCATACAACTCTTTGTCATATGTGGAATAATTAAGAACAACCCCATTCAATTTTTCACTAAAATAAGCAATGAGATTTTCCAACCAGATTTTCCAAAAGTGGCACATGCAACTTATTGGAGAATTGGCCGAGCAATTGATGCAAGAAATAGCCACAAGTAGCAGCGTGAAACGATCTAGTAAGCATAAAACAAATCCAATAATTGTCACAACTTGACACCATAAAAATTGGATGCAAAATTGAAGTGAGATTTTGGATGCTAAATGTAGCTCTGATTACCAAATGATGAGAATCAATCGGACAAGATGAAAAGGTGCCACAATTCCAAAGGAATTGATAAACCACATAAAATTGGTTTTCCACAAGAATAAGGCTTCTTGAGAAGATTAAAGTTTGCTCAATGAAGAACTCTAGAGATACAATCCTCCCAAATTAAAAATTACCAATATTTTTAATCTTGAAGTTCTTATTTAATTCATCAATTTCTGAGGTACATATACTCTTCCTAAGACATGCCAATAGTTTCTACTAGTAATTGAACTCTTAATAACAAAAATTATTTCAAGTTAGTAGCTATTAAATATTTGTAAGCAAGCCAACAATCACTAATATTATTCCTGACTAAAAATTACAATAAAAATTAAAAATAAAGAAAATAAACTTCAATCCATTATTTTGATATAAAGAATCCAAATGAAAATATTGGGCCTAAATGACAAATCAGATTTATTCTTGGGTTTTTTCTTCAAGTTAGTTCATTTTCCATATTCCTGAAGTAGTTGACCAATTTGGGTTTGGGCTTCATGTTTCCCATTTCATATTGGGCTTCATCCCCCATTTTCTTAGCACGTGCTCTTGTAATTGGTCCATGAAATCCATGCTCCTAAGTTGGTCCTTATTGAAACATACCTCCTAAAGTTGAGCTCTAGATGAATCAAGTTGTGAAACATAGGAAAACACTCTTGATTGAGTTGCATGCGTCCATGTTTCCAGCAGTCAATCTTCACCAGGGATGTACCATGTAGTCAAGTTTGATTAACTTATTAAAAAAAATAATTAGGTGTCATGATGTCATTAGATTGCTCCGAACATGAACAAGGCACACAATAATTTCTTGGAAAACAATTAAACAAATTAATTTTTTTTGCATTCATACCTCTAGATGGAATTGCACATGCTCCACATTACAAAATGCCTCCAGAGGAATCTAGGCCCTCTGCAACTTGGGCACGCTCTGAAACTCTAACACATCTTCCCAATTACGATAAATAGTCACACGATTCACCTAGAAATCCTCGAGAATGGGACAACCGCAAAGAAACTCCTCGAGATACTGAGTCTCAGACAAAGTAATGTGATATTTTGAGTGCAGGCAAGTGAACGAGCTAGAAAGGAGACTTGGTGATGCAATCATCCCTAGGAAGGGACCACTCACCAAAGCCATGAGCAAGAGGCTCCAAGAGGATTAGGCTAGAGGTGTTGAAGAAGGCCATAGGGTTCTCATGAACCTCAGGGTAGATTTCTGAGCCCATGGGCCAAGGTTGGGTCCACTTATCTTTGTACATATTAGACTAGGATTTCATTATTTTTGGGCCTTGTATTTAGGGCTCCATAATGAAGGTAGGGTATCCTAGAAATGCAGGATTTTTAGCCCTTGTATTTTAGGGCACTTGGACTAGTTTTTGTATTAGGGGTAGTTTTGTAATTTGACATGCATTAAGTGAATATTTGATGTATGTGTTGGGAAATAAATTTAATTGAATTGAAAGAGGCCTAATCCAATTAAATTTTAGAGGGGGAGGTGAGCATTTGCTTGCTACATCCCATTGTCACATCATATAGTCACACTTTGTGCATGTCCTTCATGCTTTACATGCCTCATGACACCTAAGCACACTTAGTGGAGAATCTTGGACTTGATCTTGGATTAGTGGGCTGAACCATAACTAAAATTCACTAATCATAATTAGTGAAATTTTGGCTCCAAAATTTAGCTCCACAAATTCAATTTCAAATTCAAGTGAAATTTGAATAAAAAATCAAATTTCCCTCCAATTTTGTGTGACACTTAGGCTATAAATAAAGGCCATGTGTGTGCATTTTTTCAACTTTGTTCATTTGATAATTACACTTCAAAGTTCAGACCTCATTTGAGGCACAAAATTTTGTGCCCATTCTCTCCCTCTCCCTCCACTCATCTTCTCCTACCTTCAAGCTCTTATCCATGGCTTCCTATGGTGGTGAGCTTCTTCTTGAATCATCTTCTCCTTGAAGTGGCATCTCCAATCATCTTTCTTCCTTCTCCATTCCGCTGCCATGATCTTCAAGAAGCAAAGGACTCCATTAATGAAGAAGATCCAAGGCCTACAAGCTGCACATGGAGCTACATGACTTGGTAACACACATGAGTGAGCTTGAGAATAACAAGAGTTTTGTATTTGAAGATGGTGTTGGGCAACTTGAAATCAGAGGGCACATTGATTTCAAGGTGCTCAAGGTTGTTGTTTATTGACCATGCTTATCCAAACCTCGTAGTGGTAGCTTGTTGTTTTGAGGGAGTTGAGGAGGAAGTGCGTGAGGGTATATCATTTTGGAGAAATGTTTTTTCGTCGAGGTCAAGGGCGGGGACGAAGCGCCATAGTGTCTGCCAACGCTTGGAGAGGAGGATTTGTGAGTTGGGAGAAAGGAGAGAATGTGACACAAGATTTCTTTTGGCAATGCACTGATCTTGTCCTCCCTTTTTGGTAACACGTTGAGGCTGCCTTGAGAAGAACCACAAAATGGCTCCCAAAGAAATTAGGGAAAACCCTATGCGAGTAATTTCAAATCGTTTGAGCTCATAACAGTGAAAATGAAATGAACTAGGGTTTTCAATGGAGAGTAGGGTTTAAAATATAAGCAAATATTTGTCTAAAAAATATAAGTGTTAAATATAATGACTTAGAGGAGAATAATAGAGAGAAAGTAGAGAAAAAGAGAGTTTAGAGAGAATGATAATTGTGTTTATGAATGTTCAAAATCGAACCAAACCATTTGCAAATTTCCAAATCAATCCAAAAAACCAAAAACCACGAAAAACAAAAAATCTAAAAAGCCGCATATTTTTTGCGGTTTGGTTTGATTTTCATATCTTATTATAAAAATCAAACCAAACCGAATAAACCGCATCTTATATTATATTTTACTTTTCCTTTGCTTTATAATTAAGATGCATATTTTACTTTCATATATTAAAAAAGGGTTTACTAATATTGTTATAAAATAGTATTAAATATCACGTGATGCACAAATTACTATTATGTTACAAAATAGTTGATAACATCATTTTATATTAATGCTAAATAAAAGTGAAAATAATAATTTCAACCAAAATATGTTAAATAAAATTTATTAAAAATAAATTTATTTTTTAAATAATATAACATAATATTTATGTAAGTTTAGTTGATAGGTTTTAAATTATGATAATAGATTAAAAAAAATATAAAAAAAATCACTTAACCAAACTGAACCAAACTGCAAAAGATTGGTTTGGTTTGGTTTTGGATTTGATGCTATGTTTAAACCAAACCATATCTATACTTTATATTTGGTTTGGATGACTTTTTGTATAAAAGTCGAACCAAACAACATCACAAGCACCCCTAATTGTGTGTATTCATTTCAAGGGGAGTAGTCTATTTATAGATACAAAAGGCAAATGGGGAGTTACAAAAGATAAATACAAATAAAAAAGATAAAGGAAGATATTGACATCCACAAAGATAATTTATAACACTCCCCCATGGATGTCCGTTATTCAAGGATTGCCTCGTTAAAACCTTACTAGAATAAATCCTTTGGAATAAAAACCTAGTGATGGAAAAAAGAGTAAATTATCCTTTAATACGTTATCACCTACCTCACTAGAAACCTTGCTAGGAAAACCCAATGGGACAATGGAAAAGGGAAAAAGAGTGTAAAACATATTTATTTCTCCGCCTCATGCAGACAATAATCTTTAAGATGACGAAGTCTAGTCTTGTGAGCCAGTTGCTCAAAAGTCTTCCTTGGCAATGACTTTTTAAAGAGATCTACTAGATTTTCATATGAATGAACTTGTTGAATATTTATATCATCATTCTTGGGAGATCATGAATGGAGAAGAATTTTGGTAGAATATGATTTTTTATATCTCTTTTAATGTACCCTTCCATTAATTGAGCGATACATGCCACATTGTCTTCACATATAATCGTCGATGTCATTTTTCCTAAAGATAAATCACAAGTTTCTCGCACTTGTTGAATCACAAATCTCAACCAAACACATTTGTGACTTGCCTCATGTAATGCTAAAATTTATGCATGATTAGATGATGTTGCAGTTATAGTTTGCTTCATGGATCTCCATGAAATGGTTGTGTCATTGCATGTAAACAAATATCATGTATGTGATCTACCATTATGAGGATTTGACAAATAACCTACATTTGTATAATCAGTTAGAGCTGATTTTGAAACCTTTGAATAAAACAACCCCATGTCCATAGTGCGAATAAGATAATGAAGTATGTGCTTTACTCCATTCCAATGTCTTCGTGTAGGCGAAGAATTGTATCTTGCTAATAAATTAGCTGCAAATGATATATTAGGTTGTGTATAATTAGCAAGATACATTAACACTTCTATACCACTAAGATGTGGTACTTTGGGACCAAGTAGTTCTTCATCTTTTTCTTTCGTTTTGAAAGGACTGATGTTCACGTCTAAAGACCTTACAACAATTGGAGTACACAATGGATGTGATTTGTCCATATAGAACCTTTTAAGCACCTTCATTATATAAGCTTCTTGATGCACAAAAATTCCGCCTTTTAAATATTCTAATTGTAATCCCAAGCAGAATTTTGTCCTTCTTAGGTCCTCTATCTCAAACTCTTTCTTCAAGCAATCTATAGCTTTCAGAAGTTCTTCAAGAGTTCCAATGATATTTAAATCTTCTACATAAATGATGCAATCCTATCCCGCAAGGGCATTGGATAGAAGACTCCAAGTAGATTGGGCCAGAGATGCAAGAGAAGGTCCTAGGGTTCTCATGAGCCTTAGGGTAGATTTTGGGCCCATGGGCTAAGTATGAGCCCACTTATCTTTGTACATATTAGGATTTCATTATTTTTTGTCCTTGTATTTAAGGCTCCATAATGTAGGTAGGGTACCCTAGAAATATAGGATTTTTCAGCCCTTGTATTTTAGGGCACCTAGACTAGTTTTTGTATTAGGGGCAATTTTGTAATTTCATATGCATTAAGTGAATATTTGATGTGTGTGTTGGGAAATAAATTTAATTTAATTGGGAGAAGTCCAATCCAATTAAATTTTAGAGGGGGAGGTGAGCATTTGCTTGCTACACCCCATTGCCACATCATATAGTCACACTTTGTGCATGTCCTTCATGCTTTACATGCTTCATGACACCTAAGCACACTCAGTGGAGAATCTTGGACTTGATCTTGGATTAGTGGGTTGAACCATATCTGAAATTCACTAATCATAATTAGTGAAATTTTGGCTCCAAAATTTGGCTCCACAAATTCAATTTCAAATTCAAGTGAAATTTGAATAGAAATTGAAATTTCCCTCCAATTTTGTGTGACACTTAGGCTATAAATAAAGGATATGTCTGTGCATTTTTCCAACTTTGATCATTTGAGAATTAAACTTCAAAGTTCAGACCTATTTTGAGGCACTAAATTTCGTGCTCCTTCTCTCACTCTCCCTCCATTCATCTTCTCCTACCTTCAAGCTCTTATCCATGGCTTCCTATGGTGGTGAGCTTCTTCTAGACTCATTTTCTTCTTGAAGTGGCGTCTCCTCTCAACTCTTCTTCTTCTCCATTCCATTGCCATTAAAATTCAAGAAGCAAAGGACTCCATTGATGAAGAAGATCCAAGGCCTACAAGCTCCACATGGAGCTACATCATGTGGTATCAAGAGCATCTTCATCTAGGTGATGCTCTTTTGCTTCCTCTATGTTTTTGTTCGGTCAATTTACTTTAAGTCCTTGTTATTCATCTTATTCTCCATGTATATCCTTCATTGTCTTGTGGTTTGGTGCTATTTAGAGTAGATTCAAAAAAATAAACCGATTAAATCTTAGATCTACACTTGTTCTTGCATTTCTATGGTTCAAATTTTATAGATCTACTCTTGAATCATGTTTTTGTGTTGATTTTAGGTTCTATCATTTTTCAGTCATAACCTTCTTGTGCTGAACCTTTAGATCTAAATTTTCTTCCAAAATATTGATTAGCAAAAAACACAAAAATCTAAGTGTAAATCACTTAATCCATGTTGTCTTAGAGTCATGTTTAGTCATAATAATTGCCACAATATGTTCTAAGTTCGTGTTGAATTTTTATTTTGTTGATTGAATTCTAGATACATTTGTTCATGTATTCTTGTCATTCTTAGCCTATCTTTTGAATTTTGAGTCTAATTCATGCATGTTATTTAGTTCATAATATGTTCTAAATCAATTCCTAGAAGTAGTCTTGTTGTTGAACTTTTTTTTGTTTTCTAAGTTTCCTACATGATGCCTATGATGAAGTTGAGTTGTGGTGCTGAGTTGTGGCTGAATTTGTGAATCAAAATAAGTCTTAAGCTCTCTTGAATTGTGTTATTCAAGATAATTGAGCATAAGCAAACAAAAGTTGTAACTATCCAAGCCTTAAGCAACATAAACACTACTATTGATTTCTAGGTTGAAATCGTTGGTGCTGGCAGTTTGAACATACGAATTTGTATAAATTACTGGGAATTGGTCACTTCAAATTTTGAGCTGAAATTTTTATTGAACTTTCTAGACATCTGGAAAAAAATTATAAAAAAATAACAAAGCGATTTGAATCTCAAAGGAAAAAATAATAAAAATCACAAAAGTTGGCAGAAAAATCAGTGTCCAGGAAAAAAAAGTGAAAGGGAAGTGTGCTTGCTGTTTTGGCTCAAAATTTGTTCTATAATTGGTGACTATTTTATACCAATCTTAGTGTAAAAACAAGTTCCAAAACTAGAGGTTTCTTGAGTCTTTTTTTTTTAAGTTTTTTTTACTTTACTCTAGAGCCATTCTAAGTTTCTCTTTGAGTCCTAGCTTTCTTTTATATGCTTTTCATCGCTTTGATTGTTGAATAATCCTTGAAAATTTGTCTTGTTAAAACTCTATTGATTTAGCTTTCATTTCATTTTTTTTTTGGTCTTCGGTTATTGCTTGTCTCTTTGTTTCCTTGTTTGTGAGTTGCCATATAGGGAATTGGAAAGGAGGATTGGTGCCATCCCTTGAAGAATTTGAGTCAAGAAGCAAGGGGAAAACCACCTTAAGAGCTATTGGACTAAGAAGCACTCCAAATTGAGTGAATCACCAAAGAGAGAACAACCACCAAAATTGAGGACCTTTTTGTAATTTTGTAATTGACAATTTACTTACTTTCATTGCTTTCAAATTTTGTAACAAAAAGGTCTTTCATTGGAAGTAAGTTGGGAGCCTCCAATAGGCCACCATACTTCCATTTGTGTGTAATAATTTTAGGCAATTTTCCCTTAGGATTGTAAGTGTTTTGTTGGGAACCTTAAATGTGGTCATCAAAACACTCTTAGGATTCGCCTAGTTTACATTTCTTGCTTGCTTTCATAGCTTATTTCCTTTACTTTCCATTGTCAAACTGCCTAGATAGCTTGCCTTTTACTAATTAGTTTTTACGTTATGTTTCACACCTCTTTTAGTGTTTATTTTTGCTAGTTTCAACCATAGTTTCTTTTACCTTTTATTTTCAAACCCCCAACAAGAATGAACCACAACTTAGGAACCAACATGAGTCTTCATTCTTCATCTAGTGTTGATGGTGAGGGTTCTACTCCTAAGGACCCCTTGTATAAGATATTAGATGAGTTGAGATCCTTTAAGTTATGAAAATAAAAACAAGAGAGAAAAGAAAAAGGAAAAAAAAGAGTGGAAGAAATAAATCGAGATGAAAGAGAGAAAATAAGAGGGGAAGAAAGAAGGAAAATACTGAAAGAGTTAAGAAAAGAAAATATGCCTCATATAGTAGTCATAACTCTTGCAAGAGCCTAAGTGAAGAACTTCGTGACTATTATGAAGGAAGGCATAGGTCACATCTTAGACCTCACTCCCATAGGAGAGAAAAGGAAAGAAAGCCTCAAGAGGCTAACATTAACCTCCCATACTTCCATGGGAAGGATAATGTAGAGGCTAACTTAGATTGGGAAATAAGGGTAGAGCAACAACCTAAAAGGAAGTCTACTTCAAAATCGTATGGCTTTCACTGTTATCCAAAGAAAGATCAAGGTCAAGGCATCTTAGGGGTGACTTCTTCTAAGCCTAAAGATGATAAGGGGAAGACAATAGAAAAGCAACCCCTTAAGGCTAGTATGCAAGAGAAGACTAGCTCCATGAAGTGCTTTAAATGTCTTGGAAGAGGAAACATTACTTCTCAATGCCCCACCAAGAAAACCATGATTATGAGGGGCCAAGACATTTATAGTAGCCAAGATGAGGCTACTACTTCACCTTCCTCTAGTGAAAGTGAAGAAGCAAAAGGGGAAGAATCTAGTGAAGAAATCTACCCCCAAGAAGAAGGACAACCTTTAATGGTTAAGGAGGAGTGTAAGGAGGTAAGTGTCTCCTTTAAGAGGTTAGCTAAGAAGGAAAGACATTTTGAAATAAAGACAAATATTTAAGAAATTTACCCTCTTAGACAACCTCCACATTTTCTCCTTTGTAAAAAGACACTTGTTAGCATTGCCACACCTCTTGGGCTTGAGTTTATTCCTCAAGTAAAGGAGTTGTTGGATGAGGGTTTGGTTCGCAACAGCTTAAATCCTTGTGCTTTGTTGGTGCCCAAAATAGGTATTATTAGGCACCAAATCCCTAAAATAGGTGGTATGATGTATGTTTTGAGTGGTGCAACCCTCTTTTTTAAAATCACTCGTGCACCCAATGTAACACCATGATATATATATATATATATATATATATATATATATATATATATATATATATATATATATATATATTAGTAATTATGTTTGATGTTTGATTATTTGTTATGTTATTTTTTATCCGTAATTATTTTCAAGGAGGTTAATTTAGTTAATAGAAGGGTGTGGGTAGATAAGGATCTAGCTTCTCAAAGAAGCCACGGGGAAGCTTCTTGAGGAAGTCTCTTAATGAAGCTTCTTGAGGAAGCTACATGAAGCTGCCTCGATAACAAAATTTTCCAGCCTTCGTTAACCGTTGGATCTTCTCGAAATTTGGTCTGCAGCTTCACAAGACACTTGTCCACGATCTGACCGTTGGGATCTTTAAGAAGATTTCTGGAGTGTTCTCGAAGCTTCCGTTACCAAGAGCATTTCTTATTTAAGAATTTCAGCCTTTGCTTTCGTGTAGCTTAGGAAAAACGTCATTTCTTTTCCTTTCTTTCTTCCAAAGCCATTTCTAACGTCCCAAGCACTTTCTCCATCACCCACAGCCACCATTAGCCACCACAAACCATCATTGTTCTCCATTGAAACTCCACACCAAGAGGAACCCTTCAACTGAAGCAGAATCTTCCAACTTGGCTTGCGGTTTCGATAGAGAACGAAACCCTAATCTGACCTTTCGTTTTCTTATGTTGTCTAAAGACCAGGGGATTGTGAATCCCATGCATGAAATTATATGTATATATGTGGAATGCAATACCAATGATGTTAATGTTTATGATAATATTGATATGAGATGATGTTGATGATGATATTGAGATAAGGTGACATTAATGTTGATGATAATATTAATATGAAATGATGTTGATGTTGATGATGATATTGAGTTGAAATGATGTTAATGTTGATGATAATATTGATATGAGATGATGTTGATGTTGACAAGGATATTGAGATGAGATTGTGTTGATCTTAATAAAGACATTGAGATAAAATGATGTCGATGTTGATGATGTCATTGTGATGATGTATGTTGTGTATGTACATGGGGGGTGCAGTGACCATGATGGATATCAATGGTGGGGGAAATAGAGTGGTTAAAGAGTTTTAAGCATCTATGGAGTGAAGGGGTGACTTGGAATCTTTAATTATCCACGATCATTGCATTGATGGTGTCCATGTTTCATACTTCATATTGCAAGGAAATAGTATAAATTTTGTCAATAAGTACTTGTAGTTTTTCATGAGGGAAAATACTTGCAATTGTGGGTATGTCACTCAATTTGAAACTCCCTTGTGACCCAGGTTGACCACCATGGGGGGGGGGGAGTTTCCTATGCACGACAAGGTGACCGCTACACTTGCTGCTAGTTTTCCTAAGTGAGAGTGTCGCTGGACATGCTTAGGCTATTTCCTTATGAATGGTACCACATTGCATTTTCAAGTTGAGGTCAGGTGCATGCATCATTATGAGCGTGATTGATTTGAATTGTGAAAAAGTTGGTGACTAGTTGTTGAGTGTATGTTGAACTGATGGATATTTGTGTATGATTATGGTTATTGTTATTGTTTTCCTTCTAATTATTGTCATTTGATGTTTGTTGATTTCTTTTATAACAAACTCACCCTTACAATTTTTGTATCGTGTGGTTGGTACCTGTGATGATCACGAACCTTCATTCATGGGAGTAGATGAACAACATTAGATGATGTGGAGGGAGATTCTTTTGCGAGAGCCGCCAAGTTGATGTGTGTTAGACATGTGGCCTCAGATATCTTAAAAAGGGGGGGTTGAATTAAGATATTACAAATTGTTTTCCCAATTAAAAATTCTACTTTGATTCTAATGCAAGTTCCAAGTTCCCTTAAAGATGAATTTCTAAATGATGATTCAAATTAAACAATTTGAATGTAACTATTAAGCAACAATAAATAAAAGAGTTTAAGGGAAGAGAAAGTGCAAACACAGTTTTTATATTGGTTCGGCAAAGTCCGTTGCCTACGTCCAGTCCCCAAGAAATCCGCTTGGGAGTTCCACTATCTCGTAATCCTTTACACCTTCTAAAACACATAAGGACATCCCTTCCTTTGTGTTCAAATGCCTTACAACAAGAGACTCTCAGTCTCTTAGCCCTTTGATCAGAAAGAGAGGAAGAAGAAATGATCTCTCTTGAAAGAGACAGATGTTACAATGAAGCGCTCAATTCTTTATTGAATGTCACAAGTGTTTGGCCAAGGAATTGTGAAGATAAGATAATTTTTATTTGAGAGGATAAGAACTTTGAACTCAGTGAAAAACTCTCTTAATCATTTAAGAGGATAAAAAATTTTGGGCAATCAAAAACTCTCTTAATCTCTTGAGAGGATATAACTTTCTGGGCAATGAAAACTCTCATCATCTTTTGAGAGGATAAGACATTTTTGGACAAGCAAAACTCTCATAATCTTTTGAAAGGATAAAACATTTTGATCAAGCAAAACTCTCTACCAATTTTGTTCCCAAGTCACTAATTTATAGGCCTTTGATGGCCATTCAAAATTCAAATGAAAAGCTATGACTGTTAGGAATATTTTTCGAAACTACTCATTGGTAATCGATTACAATCTTGGTGTAATCGATTACACAGTTATTTTTCTTGAACAGTTGTGACTCTTAATTTAAAATTTGAATTTCCAACGTTCAGAGTCTCTGGTAATCGATTACAATATGTTGGTAATCGATTACACATTTTGAAAACCTTTGAAAAATGTTTGAAATGATTTTCAGAAAGCTTTTGCACTTCTGGTAATTGATTACAGTCTCTGGTAATCGATTACTAGATAGAAAACTTTAAAATCATTTGTTTTGAAAGAAGAATAACTTGGCCAAATCTTTGTGCTTTCAAATCTAACTTATAAATCTAACTCAAGAATTTATCTAGTCAATCTAACTTGAATATCTTGGATTGCTTGATGATTACTTGAATTATCCATGAAGACAAATCTTTCTTGAAATCAAAATCTTCTTGAGTTGTCTTGGATATGCTTGACTATTGGAATCATCAAAATCTTCTTGAATTGTCTTCGATATACTTTACTATTGGAATCATCAAAATCTTCTTGAATTGTCTTGGATATGCTTTACTATTGACATCATCAAAATCTTCTTGAAGCCTTGCTTCTACAACGTGATGACGTTGGGATTATTTTAGGAGAAAGTTATGTTTTGTTATCAAGTCCTTTGTAGCTGATTCCTTGATTTTATTTTGAATTGGACATGTAAATCACAAACTTAGATACATGTAAAAATTGAATTACTTTCTATCATATGGATGATGTGTGTTGGCTATTATATGTGTGTGTGTGTGTGTGTACTTATTTATGTATTTTATGCATTGTTTGGTGAATGTATATCGTAAAAAAATTTACTATCATTTTCATAATTAAGTTAATGGAGTTTTCGTTCAAAATGGAAATTTTGCATTTTAGAGTAGTGACATCGTAGCGACAAAGCGAGTCGTTAAATTAGTGGTATAAGAGCAGGTCAAACCTTTTGGTCAGTGAGTTATGAGTCTATTGTGTTTCTCTATGCATTTTGTGGTTACCTTGTTGAATGTCTGATATTTGAGTACCTGATTTTTTCATAGGTTCTTGGGTTGCCTATGTTTGGAACTTACTCACATTGTTTTTTTCATGGATTATAGAGATTTTTTGTTATGGACATAACATGTTTGTATCCCTGACATATGTTATACCATGGGTTTCAATGCCTTGTCATGAGTTATCAGACTGGTCACCTGTATAATCTATGAAGTGCAATGGGACACTATGGCAAGTGGTCAGGAATACAAACGATGGAGAATGAGTGTTAATTCCTAAGAGAAAACTGTTGTAGAGGAGTGATTTCTTGAGGCATCAACTCTCAAGAGTAACTTAAGTAGGGACTTGAGATAAGTATGATTTTCTTCCATTCTTTTTCTTGTGTGTATTCCTTCATGTTCTCACTTCCTGATAGGCGTAGGGAGTGATGGCTGGATGGAATGATCGTGCGATAGCTGATGCTCTCCAAGCCTTAGCTCAGGCTGTGGGAAATCAGAATAGGGGAGAAGTTGTCAAAGTTGTTAAGTACCAAGGGTTAGATCCCTTCCAATGAAATAATTCACCTGCCTTCAATGGAAGCTATAACCTTAATGGTGCTCAGAATTCGATACAAGAGATTGAGAAAATTTTTCAAGTGATGGTCTGTCTAGAGAAGCAAAAGGTTGCTTTTGGCACATACACTCTGGTAGAAGAACCTGAGTATTGGTGGGAGAACACTCGCCGATGCTTGGAGGCTGAAGGTTAAGTTGTGACCTAGGAAACCTTCAAGAGGTTATTTCTGGAGAAATACTTTCCTGGAGATGTTAGGAACAAGAAGGAGATGAAATTCCTAGAGCTCAAGCAGGGGAACATGACTATAGCTGAATATGCAGCCAAGTTCGAGGAGCTGGTGAGGTACTTTCCTCATTATCAAGGAAGAGATGGT
The DNA here is from genome assembly GCF_004193775.1 of Glycine soja. Lineage (NCBI taxonomy): Eukaryota > Viridiplantae > Streptophyta > Magnoliopsida > Fabales > Fabaceae > Glycine > Glycine soja. Next base: position 38,500,180 of record NC_041019.1, read on the forward strand.
GAAAACTCAAAATGTGTGAAGTTTTTGAATGACTTGCGACTTAAGGTGAAGCAAGTTGTGAATTATCAAGGTGTTCATCAGTTCCTACTATTGGTGAACAATGTAGGGTTTGGGATGAGAACTCTCGATAGAAGGTGACATATTATCAATGTATAGGCCCAATGAAGAATAAGAAGAATGTGTCCCAAAATTGGGAAAACCATACCCAACCCCTCTTAAGAAACATGGTAATTGCCCCAACAATCATAAGACTGTTGCTACGGGGTTTACTAGTGGTAGTGGTAGCAAACCCACTATTTTCTCAACTCAAATCATTTGTTTCAAGTGTGGTAAGCCCGGGCACATCTCCCCAAATTGTGTTGATAAAGATATGACATGTTTCAACTACAGACAGAAAGGGCATATTCAAAGAGATTGCCCATATCTCAAGAAGGAGCAAAATGGTGGCGGTCTGAATGACCAAATCGGACGTCCGAAGGCAATGGGAAGATTTTTTACTCTTAACATTGCTGAGGCTTCGAAATCCAAAGATCTAATCCAAGGTAAATTTTTCATAAGTGGGATTCCTTTACTTGTGCTATTCAATTCCGGTGTTACTCATTCATTTATATCTTGTTCATGTGTGGAGAAACTTAGGCTTTATGTGTCTTCTTTGAATAATGATCTTGTGGTAGAGACCCCAACTAGTTGTTTTGTGTTAACTTCTGAAGCGTGTTAGAATTTTCCTGTAGAAATTTCTAGTAGAACATTCTTGATTGATCTGATTTGTTTACCTTTGAGCCAAATTGATGTTATTCTAGGTATGGACTAGTTATCTTCCAACCATGTCTTGTTAAACTGTTTTGATAAAATTGTGGTGTTTGATGATTCTAAAGTGAGTAAGGATAGGATGTTTATCTCTGCCAACCAAGTTGTGACATCTTAGAAAGAAGATCCCCAAGTGTATATAATTTTGCCTAACTTGGAAGTAGAAACCAAGGTTTCCATAGGTGACCTCCTTGTTGTTAGAGAGTTACCTGAGGATATATCCAATATACCACCCGAGAGAGAGAGAGATAGAGTTTTCCATAGACCTGGTACCTGGTGCTGGACCCATATCCATAGCCCCTTATAGGATGTCTCCTATAGAGTTAGTCGAGCTTAAGAAACAGTTAGAAGAACTTTTGGATAAGCAGTTTGTGAGGCCCAGTGTGTCTCCATGGGGAGCACTAGTGTTGTTAGTGAAGAAGAAAGATGGGACCATGAGGTTGTGTGTAGATTACCGCCAGCTGAATAAGGTGACAATCAAGAATAAGTATCCTTTACCTAGAATAGATGACCTTATGGACCAACTGCTAGGAGATTATGTGTTTAGAAAGATAGATCTTAGGTCAGGTTACCATCAGATTTGAGTAAAGTCAGAGGATATCCCAAAGACTACTTGCTATTAGGACCCGTTACGGTCACTACAAGTATCTAGTCATGCCTTTCAGTGTGATTAATGCTCCTGGTGTGTTTATGGACTATATGAATAGAGTTTTTCACCCTTACCTTGATAGTTTTGTGGTAGTATTCATAGATGATATTTTGGTGTACTCCAAGACTAGAGAGTAACATGAGGAGCACTTGAGGATTATGCTGCAAACCTTTAGGGACCAACAACTTTATGCTAAGTTTTCCAAGTGTGAGTTTTGGTTGGAGGAAGTTGGTTTCCCAAGACATGTGATATCTCAAGGGGGTATAGCTGTAGATCCCTCTAAGATAGAAGTTATTCTTGAGTAGGAGAGTCCTAAGTTTGTTTTTGAGATTAAGAGTTTTCTGGGTTTTATGGGATATTATCGAAGATTCATAGATTTCTCCAAGTTAGCTTTACCTTTGACCAAGCTGACTCGTAAGGGTCAAGCTTTTGTGTGGGATGCCTAGTGTGAGCATAGTTTCCAAACCCTTAAGGAGAAGTTAACGACCACCCCTATGTTAGTTTTTCCTAACCCAAGAAAACCCTTTGAGGTATATTGTGATGCATCAAAGATGGGTTTAAGAGGAGTATTGATGCAAAATGACCAGGTAGTGGCCTATGCTTCTAGACAACTCAAGACGCATGAGAGGAATTATCCTACCCATGATCTGGAGTTTGCTGCTGTAGTTTTTAACCTTAAGATGTGGAGACATTACCTATTTGGCTCCAAGTTGGAAGTGTTCAGCGATCATAAGAGCCTTAAGTACCTGTTTAGCAAGAAAGAGTTGAACATGTGTCAGAGGAGATGGTTAAAGTTTCTTAAGGATTATGATTTTGAGCTTAGCTATCATCTCGACAAAGCCAATGTAGTGGCTGATGCCTTGAGTAGGAAATTCCTACATATATCTGCCTTGATGGTTAGAGAGCTGGATCTCTTAGAACAGTTTAGAGACTTTAGTCTTGTGTGTGAGGTTACCCCTAACAGTGTGAGATTGGGAGCTTTGGGGATTACTGTTCACTTCTGGAAAGTGCACCGGATCGCGCAAGTAGTATAAAATGGTAAAAACCGAGTATCAAACTCTCGGGAAACTTGTGTTACTTGGTAAAGCTATTTCAGTAAACAGGTGTCTAGTGTGAAAAGAGATGTATTTATATGAACAGATGTGTAAACTAACTATTAAAAAGGGAAAATCACGTGAGAAATGATGTGTGAAGATAAGAAGGTAACACGTTGGTCTTCCTAGTAGGTGCCTGATGCTCAATGGATATTCTCTATTTAACAATGCTTATGTGTTCTATGGTGTCTCCTGAAATGCTAAACCCCGATTCCTCATGATAGTCTAGCCTAATCCTAATCAAGCATCATCCGCCGATTCCTCTTGTTGGACTAAACTCAACCATGACCGCATTAAGACAAATATACAACAACTAGGTTACCGTACCCCGATTCCTCGTGAAAATACAACAAACTAGCCCCGTCCTATCAAGTTCTAAGAATCAGACTAGTTTCCACTGTTGAATGATCCTAAGGACACATGCATCTACATGATCAAGGTAAAGTCATGGTAGAATGAAGTTCTGATAGCATAGTGAACACACAAAACATCATTAAATAGATAAAAAGATATTTACATCAAGTACCTAGAAGGAAGATCCAACAGAGGATTTAGCTTTCCATAACTGGGAAGCTTCCTTTACAACAAAGAAAAGAGAAAGATAAAAGATTGCAGAAATACAAGTGGTGGGGATGTCTCCTCCACCTCTAGGATCTCTCAATCACTCACAAACTCAGCTCACGCTCTCAGGACGACTTCCTTTTCTAGCTCTGGTCTCTACAGATCTTGACACAACAAAATCTCTCAAACTCTCTAGAATTTAGACCTCTTTCTCTCTAGAACTAAAGACATGCAAGAGATCCTCAAGAAAAATGGTCAAACTCCCCCTCTAAATCTGATTTCAGGCTTAAATAGGTGGCTTTGTTCATGCTCGTGCACTTAGCGCAACTCTGATCCGCTCAACACACATTAGTGAATATCGGCTTAGCGCGTGCTTTTCTTGCTCAAAGAATGGACTGAAGCGGTACGCTTAGCGGGATGACCCTTCTCTTAGCGAACATACACAACTCATCCTTCTTCCAGATTCTTCCTCGCACTCATCCGAGGAGGGTTATGCTCAACGGATGGCTTGCTAAGCCAGCAGATTGGCTTAGCGAGAAGGTGAAAATCAGCACTTCATAAACTTGCCTAATTAACCTGAAATTGAGAGAAAATGATTATTAAACACACAAAATAGAATTACTAAGTATTTATTACCTATCTTTAACTAAAAGAACTTATAATACTACAAAATAACCATAAATTAGAGGAGTTTGATACAATTTACACAAGTTTTAAACACAAAAGTTAGTCATATTCACCGACTAACAATTACTAGTGAGTTATTAGGAGAGATCAGAGAGGGAAAGAAGTCGGATCCTTTTTTGAAGACTTAGTTAAGAGCCATAGTGTCAAGGAGAGATAATAGTTTCATTGTGGGATCAGATGGAGTCCTGAGACTTCAAGATAGAATTTGTGTTCCTAATATGCTCGAGCTTAGGAAGATGATCTTAGAGGAAGGACATAGGAGCAACCTAAGCATCCACCTTGTTGCTACCAAGATGTATCAGGATCTAAAGACAATGTTTTGGTGGCCCAACATGAAGAGAGAGGTTAGTGAGTTTGTGTGTGCATGTTTAGTCTATCAGAAGGCTGAGATAGAACATTAGAGGCCCTCAGGAAAGTTACAACCCGTAGAGATACCCTAGTGGAAGTGGAACGATATCTCCATGGATTTCGTCGTAGGACTATTGGCCCATAGAGGTTTAGTTCTATCTGGGTTGTTGTTGGCAGATTAACCAAATCTGCTCACTTTATCCCCATTAATATCATGTTTTCCGTGGAGAAGTTGACTACTTGTATATTAGTGAGATTGTCATGTTACATGGTATGTCATCTAGCATAGTGTTTGATAGAGATCCTAGATTTACCTCTAGATTTTGGGAGAGTTTGAACAAAGTGTTGGGAACCAAGCTTAGACTAAGTTCAGCCTACCATCCTTAGACTGATGGCCAGACTGAACAGACAATTCAATCGTCGGAGGACCTTTTGAGGGCATGTGTCTTAGAACAAAAGGGGAGTTGGGAGAGTTATTTGTCGTTGATAGAGTTCACCTATAAAGACCTATATGGTATAAGGTGTAGGACACCCCTACGCTAGCTTGAGCCCAAAGAGAACCTCACCTTAGTGCCTGAAGTGGTACCATAAACTACTGAGAAGGTTAAGTTAATCCAAGAGAGGATGGTGACTGCTCAGAGTAGGCAGAAAAGCTATCAGGGCAAGAGGAGGAAAGTCCTGGAATTCAAGGTTGGTGATCATGTATTCTTAAGAGTCACTCTATGGACTAGGGTTGGTTGAGCTTTGAAATCCCAAAAACTCACACCTCGTTTTATCGATCCTTTCCAAATTCTCAAAAAAGTCGATCCTATAGCATACCAAATTGCATTACCCCCGTCTCTTTCTAACCTCCACAATGTCTTTCATGTGTCTCAACTCTGTAAATACTTCCACGATCCATCTCATGTGGTCGAATTGGATGACATACAAGTGAAGGAGAATTTAACATATGAAACATTGCCTTTGAGGATTGAGGATAGATGAACAAAGCACTTAAGAGGGAAAAAGATTTCATTGGTCAAGGTGATCTTGGGAGGTGCATCAGGAGAGGATGCCATGTGGGAACTATAGATTCAGATGCGAGAAGCCTATCCAGCCTTGTTTGAGTCAGGTAAATTTTGGGGACAAAATTTCTAAAAGGGTGGGAGAGTTGTAACACCCTGAAATTTTGATTACTAAAAATCGATGTTTAATGTATTTCTTGTGTTATTTGATTTATTTAGATGAGTTGAGGTGTTGTGTGAACTATCTATGTGTAATTTCTTGGTGTGGATGTTAGGTTATTTGGAGTTTGATTAACTTATGTTGTATTTGTGAGATGTCAAGTTTGACCCAAAAACCTGTTTCCGTAAAACCACAATCTCGGACTCGTTAATTGTTGGATTGCCTTCAAACTTCAAATGTAGGTTTGTGCCTCATGTCTGCATTTTTAGACCGTTGGGACTTTTCTAGATAACTTTTTTGGACAACTCTCTTAGCGAGACAAGCGCGCTAAGTGCAATTCCCAACCCAAGAGGGAAATTCGCTTAGTGACACCAGCACGCTAAGCGCAATCTCAACCCAATGAGGTAACTCACTTAATGCGAGAGGTCGCGCTCAATGTCAAAAGTAAAAGTTATCCTTTTATAAATTGATATTGTTTTAGTGACCTTCACTGAACCTCAGTCACATTGGTGTGATCGAAATTTCAAAATTACGTCTCTTTGATGTTGACCCCGAAACACCTATTAGTCCTTTTTAATTTGACGGGGGTATTTGACCTTGAATGTTGATATTAACCTTGTTTTTTAAATCTATACTAAATTGTCTTCGATTTGGTATGTAGAACTTTGTATTTGGATTGACGGACGTGAACGTGAAAAACCTCTGAGTGAGCAAAGAAGAGCTGACGGAGGGATATCAACAGGTGAGGGGAGTTTATTATAACTTACGGCTTTTCATACCATAGTTAGGGTCAGGGAACCCAATTATGGGGATGTATGTTTGTCCTTGTTGTTGTTGTTGTCTGCAAGTATACCGATTCATACAAGTAGTATAAAACAGTAAGACCGAGTATCATATCCTCAGGGAATTTGTTTCACTCAGACCATGTACATTCAGTATGTAAACATTTGTATGGATTAAAAGCAATGTAAATATGGGGTTCTATACCAGAAAACCTATTCGAACATAAACAAAATATCTAAAGCTATGAAGGTGAAAAACTATCAAGTTAAAAGCGTTGGGTTGTTCTACTGAATTTCCCTTGATGTTTAATATGTATTTTTCTCTATTTAACATTATCCTAGTGTGCTTATGCTGAGAAACTACTCAAAACAAGATCCCTCTAGTGAATGAGCCTAACTCTCTTTAAACTTTGTCCTTGATCCCTCAACAAACTTAGTCTAAAAAAGTTGCATTAAGCCTACAACATAATATGGACTAGATCACTGCACTATATTCCTAGACATACAGATTCCTAGCTTGCTCTACCAAGTTCTAAGGTTTTAAAGCATTTCCCAATGCTAAACATCCTAACTATACATACAAATGGGTGATCAAGCCACAAACATGTAAAATAAGCATAGATAGAAGCAATGAACACATAAAAATAACATTAAATAGATAGTAAGAGTGTTACATCAAGGTTTTTCAGCAGAGCTCCCAAAAAAAAGGCTTAACCTTCCATTACAAGCAAAAAAACTCAAAATACAAGAAAGGAACTATTTTTGGTGAAAGAAATGGAAGAAGAAGGTTGAGGATGTCTCCTACAACCTTTAAACCCTAAATTTCTCTCTTTTCTAGCCTAAGCTCTCTCTGCTGCTCTCCTTGTGTCTCTTCTGCTTCCCCTTGTGCAAACTATCTAAACACTCCAACCACTATGCTTATTTCTGCCAACTTCAGTGTTTTAAAGGCTCTTGGACCTTTCAGCTTCCGCAGGCTCGCTTAGCAAGACTGGCTCGCTAAGAGAGAGTAAGTGAATTTTTGGCTTAGCGAGATAGGGCGCGCTGAGCGCGAGAAGAGACAACGTCCTCGCTGGGCGGGCTGGCTACGCATTGGGCGAGCACATCTTTGGCTTATCCTCTTCTAGGGTTTCCCAATCCGCTAAGCAAGTTGTATGCCTCGCTAAGCAGATGCCACTCGCTGACCGGATCTGCCTCGCTGAGCGAGTCATCAGCTACTTGAACCTTCTCTTCTTTGGCCTGAAAATGAGTTGGATTCAACATAAATTCACAAAAATGGAGTTCTTACTCTATATAATCACTAATAAAGATAAGTATGTACAATTCCTACAAAAAGAACCATAAATTGGAGGTAAAGCGCTAATTCCTTGCAAGTATTCAATATCAAACTAACTCATGAATAACAACTAACACCTGTGCATAATGGTTTTCAAGGAAAACTATGTTTTCGACTAATGGGATGTAATATATCGTTAATTGATGAATGATATTGTTGTTTTATTAGACTTATGTTGTCTGAAGACTTAGGGAATGTGAATCCCATGCATGAAATTATATGTATATGTGTGGAATGAGATTATTGATGATGTTAATGTTTTTTATAATATTGATATGAGATTATGTTGATATTTAGATGAGGTAACATTAATGTTGAAGATAATATTGATATGAGATGATGATGTTGATGATGATATTGAGTTGAGATGATGTTGTTGATGATAATATTGATATGAGATAATGTTGATGTTGACGAGGATATTGAGATGAGATGATGTTGATGTTAATAATGACATTAAGATAAAATGATATTGATATTGATGATGTCATTGTGATGATGTGTGCTATGTAATGGAGGGTGCAATGACCAGGATGGATCTTCTTGATAAGGGAAATAAAATGGTTAAAGAGTTTTAAGCATCTATGGAGTGAAAGGGTGGCTTAGAATTTTAATTATCCACCGCCAGTGCATTAATGGTGCCCATTTTTCATACTTCATATTGCATGGATATAGTATAAAATTTTTCAATAAGTACTTGTAGTTTTTCATGAGGGAAAATACTTGCACTTGTGGGCATGTCACTCAATTTGAAACTCCCTTGTGACTCAGGCTAATCACCATAGGGGGGAGTTTCATGTGCACGACAGGATGATCTCGACACTTGTTGCCTAGTTTTCCTAAGTGAGAGTGTCGCTTGGACACATTTAGGCTATTTCCTGATGAATGATATCACATTGCATTTGAGAGTTGAGGTCAGGTGCACGCATCATTATGAGCATGATTGATTTGAATTATGGAAAAGTTGGTGACTAGTTGTTGAGTGTATGTTGAACTGATGGATATTTGTGTATGATTATGGTTATTGTTATTGCTTTCTTGCTAATTATTGTCATTTGATGTTTATTGATTTCTTTTATAATAAAATCACCCTTGCAATTTTTGTACCGTGTGGTTGGTACCTATGATGATTGTGAACCTTCGTTCGTGGGAGCAGATGAACAACAGTAGATGATGTGGAGGGAGATTCTTTTGTGAGAGTCGCCAAGCCGACGTGATGATGTTGGGATTATTTTCAGAGAGTTGTGTTTTCACACACACACACACACACACACACACATATATATATATATATACCTATTAAAGTATTTTATGCGTTGTTTGGTAAATGTATATCGCAAAAAATTTACTCTCATGTTCATAATCAAATTAATGGAGTTTTCATTTAAAATAAAAATTTCGCATTTTAGAGTAGCGATATCGTGGCGACAAGGTGGGTCATTACAGCTTGCATCCCCTATAGGTGAATATCTCTCTTTAAAATCAATATTGGGTCTTTGTGAAATCCTTGAGCAAGTAGTCATACTTTGTATCTCATAATTTCACCATTTTCATTTTTGCTTTTGCTTAAAAACCCATTTATATCTAATTGGTTTTACATCTTCAAGTATATGGATTGCAGGTCCTAAAACTTAACTAGTTTTATGTCTTCAAGTATATGGACTACATGTCAAAAACTCTAATCAAATTTTCATTTTCATGTGTATGGACTACATGTCCAAAAATCTAACCAGATTTTCATTTTTATGTGTATGGACTATATGTCCAAAAACCTAACTTTGTTTTACATCTCCAAGTATATAGACTACAAGTCCAAAAATCATTCGCTTTTAGCAGCAGACTAATTTTGCCTCAATTGCATCTTTGTATTCTGATCAATCATTTCTTTGTCTAAAACCCTTTACATATTTACTCTAGATCCTCATTATCTTTATTACATTTAGTGTTACATTATATGTAAATTTGTCAACATTGATTTTATTTCGGTTCCATCATATTCTATTCATGACATAATTTGAGATCTCTTTGTTTTCATTAATTTTAGGTACCTGAGTTCTTTAAGAACTAAAACTTATAATTGTGTTAGAGGAATCTTCAGCATTCTCATACCCACAAATTGACCATCTAACTTTTTAGCTCCTTTTAATTGAGGAATTTTATCTTTGGAACCAATAAGTCTATTATGCTTCAGGCATGTTAGAGACTCGTCCAATAGGGACATCAAACTTTATTCGATCTTTAGCAGTTGGTACATATGTTTTAGCCCTTCTTTTTTTGCTAAACTTTGTAAATGAATTATCTTTTGAACTTCTGGTTCACATTGTTTCATTTGAGGATCAAGATTATAATTTTTTTCAACTAATATCTCTTTTTCCAACCACTTATTCTCTCCCCCCTGATGTTGGAACAACGGATTCAAAATGACAATTGATAAAATGAGTCATGTATAAATCTTTATAAATGGATATTCATTTCCAACATTCTTTTAGAACTCATCTTTGTGTGTATACAATATATCTACAAATTCTCAAATGGGAAATATTAGATAGCTCACCAAAAATCAATTTCAAAGGGGAGAGCTAATTATAATTTGTTAGAGTGATGTGAATCAATACTTATTATAAATATAAGAAGTAAACTCGCAGTGTAATTTGGTTAATGTTCTCTTAGTCAAATTAATTGAGCTAACAATCTCGTAAACTTCTGGTTGTGATTTGACAACAATAAACATGTGACCATTTGGTTGACGCATAATTTAAAATCATGAAATATCTAAATGATCCTCATGGTAAGTGTATTGGTCCACAAATATCACCATGTATTCCTTATAAAAATAAAATGAACTCATTCCCAATTTTTTTTCTAGTGATAGCCTAATTATCAACTTTCCTTGGGAACAAAATAGTACAATAGTATATGAGAAATCATTGGACTGAAAAATCTTTTGGCTCTTCAATGGGTGTCCACATGAATTTTTTAAATATTTTTTGCATCATAATATACTCGAGATGACCTAACCAATCATGTCAAACAATAAATTTATTTTGATTCATAAACTTCTGGTTTACGAAAATATGTTTTTCCATTATACTAATATGTGTGTAGTGCAAACCATAAGAAAAAGCTCGTGATTTTTTCAATACGCATTTTTATTTTTAATGTGCGACTTTTTCCCTCCAGGTACAATATAGTAGCTCTCATGAAGCCTTCAGTTATACATGTAGTACCAAAAACAATACTACCTTTACTTCTCGCATTACTAAACAAGAAAAAAGAATTGTTATTCTTCTAAAAAAACATGGAGTATAAATAATAAATGTGACAAAATTGTTTAGAAAAATATATTTGAAATATATAAATCTTATAATTAAAATATTTATTTCCTTAGATAAACTCACATAAGATCCAATAACATCAAAACATAAGTAACACAAAAAATTCTACTAATCATAAATTCAAGAACATATAGTATGAGAGAATTTATTTCTTGACACTCTTATCACCAATGAGGTGACCCGCGTTTCACATTACTTTTCCACTTTGGATGGAAAAAGTATTCTTAAATGTTCTTTTATGATCATGCCCACAACAATGATCATGACCACGAGATTGCACATAAGCATAATAATCAGATATTGTTGCACTCTTGAGAATAGAGCAGAACTGATCAAATGAGCCTCATGATTTTAGTCATTAATGATATTTTTCATAATCACTTGACTTGACTCTTTGGTTTCCAAAATTGGTATGGATCCCAGATCCACTATGAATATCAAACTCACCTTTAATTCAAATTCATACAATTACATTTCACTACCTTTCCCATCCGAGATGGAGGTATCTAATATGTCATTCCATATATATGTAGATACTTTTAGCAATTTGATTTTACATCAGATATGGTAATATCTCTTGTAGAGTTCCAAGCCAAAAGATAAGGTGCATTTAATGCATAGTGAGAATTGAACTTTTACCACTAAGGTTTTGGTGGTTTAAATGCAAAGTGAAATATTATATTTTACTAGATAAAGCCTATTTGAATGGATGCATTGAAAGTTGTTTTTGTTTCAACTTCCAAGAGAACTTATTTATTATAGTTGGTGGCAATCTTCACTATAATTAGAAAAGAGAATTAACGGAGAAGATACACATGAAGAAAAAGTGTGTGAGAAGAGAAATTGTCAAACAAAGTCATTTTGTTGAGAGAAAAATGTCTTTGTGTGAGAATGTTATCATTTCTTGTAACTATTGAGTGGGGTACTCAAGTTTGTAGAGTGATACACAATTTAGGTGGGTTAAAATCTTGTAATCTTTGTTGTGTTCTCACGATCCTTTTGTGGGTGTGGGTAATTTTGTTTGATGGAGCATTGATTAATAAACAGTGGTATCAAAGCTATGGCCGGGAGCACACAATGGTTCAAGATAATCTTATTTGATGGAAAAATAAATTTTATAATTTGGCAGAGCACTATTTAAGACCTTTTGGTGCAACAAGGTCTTGATCAAACGTTAGAAGATGAAAGGCCGACTTCTATAAATGAAATTGAGTGGACTAAGTGAGCATGATTCGATTAGCCCTTACTCTCGAGATAAAACACAACATGTTGAAAGAGATAACACCGAAAGCCTTGTTGGAGAAGTTCAAGAATATCTATGTGTCAAAGTCGCTAACCAATCGCCTTTGTTTGAAGGAGTCGTATCAACTCAAAATGGAGACGGAAGGAAATCTCCATGATCACATCAACAAGTTCAATTAGCTAGTAAGCCAATTGTTGAATGTAAATGATAAACTCTCTGATAAGGAGCAGACGTTGTTGTTGTTGGCCTCACTACCAAGGTCCTTCAAAGTTTGGGTTCAATCGTTGCTTGTGAGAAGATCAACTTTGAAGATAGATGAGGTGACCACCACTCTTAGAAAAATGAGAGAATGATGAGAGCTGAAAATGTTGATGATGAACATCATGCACTAGTTGTGGTAGAGTCCGAGCGAGGGGGGAATCATTCAAGGAGACATGATATGCCAAGAGGAAGATCAAAATCACAATCGCATCTGCAACGAGATATGAGTAACATGCAATGTTACTATTGCAGTGAGAATCGTCATTTGCAAGTGAGGTGCAAAAAAATGAGGGACGACTTGAGAAAATTAAGAGATATAAACAAAGATGGTGCCAACTCTCAAGCTAATGTAGTAAAAAGTGTTGAGCATGAAGATTACGTGTTTTTGACAACAAATGATGAGGTTGCTAAAACAAAATGGGTGATGGATTTTGCTGCCTCAAAGCACATTTGTAGAGATCAAGAGATGTTTGACACTTTGAAAACCGATGGAGAATTTAGCCATTTCAAGTTAGGAAATGGTGGAAAAATGAAGGTTGAAGGCATAGGGAGCGTGAGGATTAAGCTCCATGATAGTGTTATTCGAACTTTCTCAAATGTGAGGTTTGTACCTTCTGTTGTTGTCAATATCATTTCTATGAAAGAGATGACATCACAAGGGTACAAGTATATTGGTTCAAAGTGGGGATGCAAGGTGTACAAGGAGAAACACTTGGTGTTGTGATGACAAAAAAATAAAGATAACATTTGCTATTTGGATGGACAAACCTTAAAGGGGAACCATGATAGCAAAGTGAAAAAGAAAGTGAAGTTTTCTATGAGGGAGATGACATCACAAGGGTACAAGTATATTAGTTGAAAGTGGGGATGCAAGGTGTACAAGGAGAAACACTTGGTGTTGTGATGACAAAAAAATAAAGGTAACCTTTGCTATTTGGATGGACAAACCTTAAAGAGAAACCATGATAACAAAGTAAAAAAGAAAGTGAAGTTTTCTAACATTGTAGAAGTGTTGGGAGATACTTCCGTTGGAGGGAGAGTTTGTTCACTTTCAAATTGATCGAATGATATTTCTCTTTTGGCTTGAGGAAGAGAATTGTAGAGTTCCAAGCCAAAAGATAAGGTGCATTTAATGCATAGTGGAAATTGAATTTTTGCCACTAAAGTTTAGGTGGTTTAAATGTAAAGTGGAAGATTGCATTTTACTAGATAAAGCCTATTTGAATTGATGCATTGAAAGTTATTTTTGTTAACTTCCAAGAGAACTTATTTATTATAGTTGATGATAATTTTGACTATAAATAGAGAAGAAAATTAGTAGAAAAAATACACATGAAGACAAAATGTGTGAGAAGAGAGATTTTCAAACAAAGTCATTTTGTTGAGAGAAAAATATCTTTGTGTGAGACTGTTATTATTTCTTGTAACCATTGAGAGAGATACTCAAATTTGTAGAGTGATACATAATTTAAAGTGAGTTACAATCTTGTAATCTTTGTTATATTTTTATGATTCTTTGTGGTGTGCGTAATTTTATTTGATGAAGCGTTAATTATCCAAAATCTCTCATCATATTTCCAAAATTAAATTTATAATGTTATTCCTTCCCAAAAATATAATGAATGATCCACACAGTAATAATAATATATCATTCCAGATATCTTCCTTTTTTATTCATACAATATAATATTATTTCATATCTATCAAACTGTTGTAATTGTAAATCTGTTTGCCAATTTCAAAGGAATCAGTAATCCGTTTAGGTCACCTCCAGTATAATTATTTCATGCGCTCGGGACTGCGAGCACCACTCCAGAAATTTCAAACAAAAAATATTGCCACCAAATATAATATTTAACAGAGTAACTCAGCTATTCAACAATTCTAATCTAGCATTCATGAACATTCAACGTTACTTTTATATATATTGAATCACCACAATATTCAAATCCAAATATCAATTTGCTTCTTAAAATAATATGAAAGGCAATATTACTTATTGCTTTTAAGTGGCAAAAGAGTTCAACGTAAATCTCTAGGTCAAGGACAAATATATGTGAAATCAAATTATAATAATGATCATAACAGTATATACATCCAAAAGCCTAAAAGGAATCAACCAACCATACTATATAAGTCGTAATTTTATTTGATCGAAGGTTAAAAATGCACTGTGAATACGAATTTCCAAAGAGGCACCAAATATCAACAATGATAATAAATGATGATATTTCAAAATATCTTAACCAAATGTCATGTAATACACCTAAATTTTAGAAGGTGCAACATTGAGGAACAAATAATCAGGAAACTCAAACAAAATTCTTTCGTTTTCACTTATGCACTCTGATGAGAAATATTATTTTTTTTATTTTTACTTTTGCTTTACTGGTGAGAAAAATAGAAGAAATTTTTTTTTCACTTTTTGTAGTGTTTTTCCACTTCTAGTAAGAAAAATAAATTCTTCAAAAATTTTTTTTTGATAAAATCTTTGAAACCTTTTACAAAAAATACTTTTTTTAGAATTTATTTATTTGATAGTGTCTTCAGACACATTTTTATATATATATAAACAATATAACAATATCAAATTAAACTCATAGTATGAATAATATCATTAGGGAGAAGAGAATCTTACCTTGAAACATGAATTCGAAAAATATTCTTTTTTGATAAAATTTTCTACAAGACTTTCTTGTGGGTTGAGATGCCAATAAAAAATATGCTCAACGAAAGAAGGATGATCATGCTAATAATTTGTTAGATAAATATGACTCGGAGGAAAATAATAGGGAGAAAGTAGAGAAGAACAAAATTTAAAGAAAATGGTAATTATGTGTATTCATTATAAGAGGATTAGCTTATTTATAAATATAAAAGATTAAAGAGTTACGAAATATAAACATAACTAAAGATAAAGGAAGGTATGAACATCCACAAAAATTATTCATAACAGTAAGTAAACTTCAACTAATTATCTTCTATTTAATGATAATATCTCTAAAATACCTTTCATTTCATTATAGTTTTATTTCGAACAATCTTCTCTTTTTCGTCATGTGCAATTTATGTAAGTGCACTTTAGAAAATAAATTATTAGCTCTTTCTCATATCTTTTGATGTTTAAAGTTATTGCATATAAATTTTAAAATATTTAATGGAACTAAAAATTATTATATTTGGACTAAAATGATCTTATTTAATACCTTAGTTTTTTATACTTGCACCCCTAGTAGTGGGTATTAAATAAGGGTATATTTGAGAAAAATGCATTAATTAGACTTTAAAATTATAAAACATCAAAAGTTTAGGGGAAAATAGAAATATAAGGTAGCGCTTGGTTTAAGTATTTTTTGTTTTCATTTTCAAAGAAAATAAAAAACAAGAGTATAAATACATTTGCCTAAAATTTAGAAAATATTTTCAAAAATAGGCCTAAAACTAAAAAGAACAAATAAATGTTTAGCCTTTTTTCAAAGAAGTGAAAATGTAATAACACCTTATAGTACTTTGTTCTTGATACATGCTTTCTAAATCTTGAAAATTTGAAAATGAATTTTTTTTTTTTAGAAAATCAAAACAGAAAATAAACACTCAAACCAAACACCATCTAAATCATTAAAAGATATGAGAATGAGGTAGTAATTTTTTTATTGAGACTATCAAAATTAAATATTAACTAATTTTTTTTACGAGTGAGTTGTTTTTTTTCTTCTAATATTTCAATTCAAAGAGTAATTTATTTTATTTACGTAAACAAAATATGACAAGAGAAATTAAAAAAAAAATCATTCTATGAATATTTAAATATGAAAATGTTCGAAATTCATTTCAATAAATATTTAAATATGATAAAAAAAATTATTTGATTGAAGGTTAAAAATGCCCTGTTCAAATTATTTCAACACCTGCACCACTAGATCAAGAATTGCTTCTTCACTATTCTCCCCCTCTATCGTTTTTAATTCCACCATAAATCCCTTGTCAGATTCCAGCTTGGTACCCCTGATCATCTTCATGTTGATGGCAGCCTTTATCAATTTTGGTTCAGCCTTCAATATGACCTTTATCTTCTACACCTTCACGGCTAAGGTTAATTTCTCAAAGTTCACTTCAACCTCACCCAAACCAGCCAACCATTCCACTCCTAACACCAAGTCAGAACCCCAACTCAAACAAATAACAATTTTGTCTGAGCTGTAAATCTTGCAACTCAGTAGGTAAAGATTTATACATTCCTTGACATCTAATCTTGTGTTCATCTCCTACTTCTACAAAATAGGGGTTTGTAGGGGTTACCTCTAACTCTAGCTCCTTTACTAACTTCACCGATATCAAGTTATGAGTGGTTCCGCAGTCAATCAGCACAATCACCCTTTTGTTTCTAATTTTTCCTCACAATTTAAAAGGTTTCTTGGTGGTAAACCCTTCAATACTATGCAAGGACAATTGGTGAAATCCCTTTACCTCTTCTTCCCTATCCTCCCACTGATTTTTCTTAGGGTCTCCTTCCTCTTCTTCCATAATCATCAATCTAGATTGTTTATTCTTACGCACATGAGCAGGATTATACTTCTCTTCACAAGTGAAACATTCTACTTTCCTCATCTTCTCATTTACTTCCATAGGTGACAAATTATAGAAGGTTCTTCTACCTCACCATCCACTGGGTCCTGTTTTAGCAACATTAGTAGGATCAACTACCTTACTATTTGCTGGTTGTCAATCCCTTAGATATCTCTGACCCGAATAGCTGGGTTTCTGAAAATTATACCCCTTACTATTACTCATGGGTAACTTCCCTAAGACTCGATTCTTATCTTCCACCCTACGAGCCTTGACCATAGATTCCATCAAGTTTTTTGGTTCATGGAGCCTTACCTCAGTGTTGATCTCTTTTTTTAGCCCCTTGGGAAACACCTCCACCAGAAACGATTCCTCCAACCCCTTCACCATTTCGACATGCTTCTCAAATTGGCCCATGAATTCTTGCATTGTTTCTTCCTGTTTTAGCACCAGTAATGCCCGAAAAGGATTCCCTAGTTTAAACGGTTGAAACCTTTGGGAGATTGTGATCTTGAACCCTTCCCAAGAATGGTTTGGGATTGGAACCACCCTAGAGCTTCTTCGTCCATGGCACTTCAAGCTTATCCTCTTCTCTTACAACTTGCAACCGAAAATACCTTTCTATCTTCGTTAACCAGCCCATCGAATCTTCTCCCTTGAATATTGGCATTTCAAGAGTTTTCCACCAATTGTCGCCATGCGTAGCGTTCCCCTTATTCCCTCCTATTGAATCGTCCGCGTGAACGCTGGATTCTAGAGATTGTTTCTCCCATGCCGCCGCTAATCGTTGTGTCATCCCTTCTATTGAACTCAATCGCGATTCTCCTCTTTCGCCTTCTCCATGGCTTCCATGCGTGTCTCCATTCTCGCATTCGCCTTCGTCACCATTAACTGTTCCAAAGCTCCTAGATTGGAGCTCTGATACCAGTTGATAGAACTGAACTAGAACAGAGGAAAATAATGTGTGTATTATTATTATGATACTTGCAACACCCAAGACAAAATATAGATGAGTTTCGAGGTCTCACCACCCTCCACTTCCAAATTCTCTCTGACCCCTTACTAATTTCCCTCAATTGACTATTTATAGTTTCTTAACTAACTAACAATTAGTTATACTAACAATTAGTTATACTAACAAACAGTTAGTTATTCTAGCTGTCCTAACTAACTGACAGCTACTAAGGCTCTTAGCTCTTTCTAGGAGATCTCCTAACAAACACCTTTCCCCATTCATCATAAGATATGCATAATCTAAATTCTAACTTCTGTACCACCTACTTCAGCATTAACAGGTATTAGGAATCAGGGATGGAGAACGAATGAAGAAAAAAGAAGCTTGAGAGCTTGAAGACTGAGAATACTCAAATGAAATCATGTTGAAAAATTGACTATGAACATATACAGTGATGCTCTATTTATAGAGAGCCTATTAACAAATTCCAACAAAGTAATTAATCCTAACTGAATGGAAACTAACACTTAACTAATTACTTCTCTCTTAACTAGCTTCCAATAACACCCTGTAATACAGCACGTTCAACAAGGTTGGTAGCTCTCACATGCTAGGTTAAACAATCAGGAAACGAATATTTATACTGGTTACATGCTTATTTTATCTCGGAGCAAGATAAATCCATTTGTCCAACATTTTCTCCTATTCAGCATAGTAAACTATCTGCCTCCGTAAGGGCACACAAGGCAACTCCCCGTAGTTCAGCACTCCATATTTGCTTTTATTATCATCACCGTGTTCACAGGCAATATAATTAGCAAATAATATATTTAAATAATACAACCTTAATGAAAAAAATGAGCTATAATTCCTGAAAGTTACCCAGGTGAATATTGTGTCATCAATCCTTCTGACTCAAAGAATTAGCTATAATATATTCACTATCACTTTCGATGATGATCTCAAACTCAGGCCACACATTGTTGCTTTCAACTGTGTGGTAATGATATCAAAATGTGAACTAACAAGAAGCTAAATTGTCAATATTGCAAAATTTTACAGTAACCTCTAATGACCTGTTTGTGTTTATCTTGTAAAAATGTCAAGCATGTTAAGACTTGCAGTTTCTTAGCCGATATAAATTTAAATATCTTGTCATAATCATTCCTTTTAATTAAGGATTAAATTGTTATGCATACGCAATATTATAATTAATTTAATCATTTTTTATTTAATCTAAAAGTAACTAATATTTTCATTATCAACAAGCAAATAAAACGTTGTAAAGTATACAAATCTTAAACCACTGACCTTTATGAGACTCCAATGAGTTGTGGTTCCAGTTTTGTTGGGTGCACAAACAGGTGGAGAGTTTCATCTGCTGGTGAGCAATTTTATGCCAAGTGCCAACTCACGACCAATAAATTGAAAGTAAGAAAGAACATTAGAGGAACCAAATTAAAGAAAAGAAAATTAATGGACTCATTTAAGCAATTTCTCAGAGCAATACCGTGCTTGTCTGGAACTACTGCAGAGCTTATCTCCTTTCCAGGTATCACACCAATTACAAAGAGCAGCTAAAAATAAGAATAGAATAGAGGTAGATTTGGAACAGTTGAATAACAGAATATTTTGATGAAAGTGCTTGAGTTATGAAGCACTTAGCAACTTCTCTTATAATAATTCAGATTGAGGTACCTTTAATAGAATAAATAGAAAATGTAGACCAGAATAATGATAAGCCACTAGGACTATTCAGCTTTGCTAGACTTTAATTCCCTAGAAACTAAGGGAATATTAAAAGTTTCTAACAGGCAAAAAATTCATTTCATAGATGTGCATAAATGTACTCCAAAGACCTAAGTCATAAAAAAGTGTTAATCCACTTATCTTAATGGGCAAGCTGGGCATATATAGTTATATGTTAAATAAATAAAAAACTGTAGAAAAAATGTGGAAAATCACAATAATAACAATACAATATGAGTGGCTTTTTCAGGGTAACCAAATTAAGTTTGAGATTGGAATGTAACAGTATTTATCTTTTTTTCCTAATAAAAGCATGGTACCACTATGAAGCAGTTACAGAAAAGAGGATAATATGAAATCATTCTAACTCATGCAGCATTTGCTGACAGTAGCACTCACAACAATGAGACAATCAAGAGTAAAAAAGAATCATAAATCGATAGACATAATAAACTAAGAAGGACTGCAAATAAAGATCCAAACAGAAACAGGAACTTTCTTCACCACACCAAAGCAAAGGACCTCTGGACAATTTATGAACACCTGTTTTCTTCAAGGGCACACATTACCTTAAAAAAGTAAATATTCATAAAACTCGCAGAAATAATGAATTTATATACATGGTTTCAACAAATATTATATGATGAGATTCAAAACCATTATGACAATGAGTAAACTAAACTCCACTTCCAGCAGGTCTGTGTCTCTCATTATAACCACAAAAGTCAAAGTTTGACAAGCTTGCAGGCAGCTCCATGTGATCAAATCTTTCCAGTTGGAAATCATCAAGGAAGTTATCACTGTAGGACAAAAGACCTAAAATTTACCAAGGGGCAGAAAATAGTTTGTAGAAAGAGACATAACAATTAACAAAATAGTCGGCCCACCAAAAGTCTCATTTGGAACAAGAGACCTAAGATATATTACTACCCCTTTACAGAAACCATAGTTCAGGATGCTTCATTGGTGCATCCATTGGAAATCATAATGCCCATACCTGAGCTTTAATTTTTCTTGAATATTCTTGGAAAACACCCTAAGATAATTTTTACAAGATGGAACTTTGGTCTGATACTCACACATGCTTATTAACTTCCTTTATTAAGAAGTTCAATTTAGGGTAGGAGGCATTGCAATACTTCAAAAGTAAAAAAAACAAAAAAACAAAAAAACAAAAAACAAAAAACAAAAAACAAAAACAAAACAAAAAAACAGGAAATCAGTTATTGACCCATTTCCTGAAACTGTAGTTCAAGATGCTTAATCTGAAGTGGCCATAATGCCCATACATGATCCTTAATTTTTCTTGAATATTGTTGGAAAGACACCCTAAGACAACATTTTTTCAAAATACAACTTAAATTCTTTCTGCTCTGCACATATCCTTACTAATGTCTTTTGTTAAAGAAGATTAACTTAGAAGGCAATGCAATACTTCAAAAGACAGATTAACCTCATAGTCTAACACAAATAATTGAAAATTAGGCACTTGATATTTGAACTTTATCCATGAAGATCTCATTTTTTTTCAATTCAACGTTACTTCCAAATTGGAATTAAAACATTAGTTTACATGAAAGTGTCAAGCTAACATATTTGGGAAAACAAGAAAAGTCAAATGAATATGCTATGAATCACAATACAACTGACTAGGAAAAGAGTCATGTTTTGGTCCAACATCTAAGGCATGGCACTGTGGTCAGAGTAGACACTTCCTTGAAGAACCAATTCTAATCAGAAATTCAGCAGCATCACAGCTTCTTGGTCAACCTAACCATGAAAGAATTCACAGCTGAAGCATCCAGAACAATCCACGATGATTCAAATAACTCATGAAAGAACTCAGTTCCAATCTCCTCTGCCGCAGTCCTAAATGCAATCCCAAATGCATTTGCTTGAGCCCCACCCAAACGCGGCCTCCCACAAACCCCCACAATCAGCACCTTCCCGGGCTCCTGAGACACACAAACACAAATCAAAGGCTTCATTTTGGCCCCTTTCTCTCGCAAAGCATCCATGATAAATAAACAGAACTTAGTCAAAGCCTGTGGGTACCCCAACAGCATAGCATCATTGGAATCCTCCAGCTTCAGCCACCGGAAACTCCTTCCACTCCTTATACACCCAATCTTAGTAATTGCAGCACTGCCTTGCCTTAAAATTGCTCTCTGAATCTTAATAGCATGCTGCATCCCGGTTCTCAAGTTGTCAATATTGTTCAAAGAAAGCGCATCATAGGCCACACCAAACTGCTTAGAAGCACAAGAACCATCTGATCTCACGAAAGACTCAAGCAATGCAGTGACACCATACACCACATCCGCAGCAGAAATCTTAGAACTATACTTGAGAGTCCTAATGAAACTCCTGTAGTAAAAATCAGTGAGCCCATACTCAGGCAAAAACCTCTCAAACTCCTTCTTCATATTGCGCTTCACCTCCACATTCATGTGCTGAAACTTCTGCTGGCAATCACCAAGAGCGAACCCCATCGTCCCAAACAGAAGCTTCAGCTTCTTCATCCCATTCTCGCTCCACGTCTTCAACTTGGTGGCAATGTACGAGGAGCACATCATGGAGTCAAAGAGGCTCCACTCCTGCAACAGCATGAGCCTCGGCTGGTCCTCATAAGTAATCCGCGACAAATTCGGGGCACGAATCTTGGTGCCATCCTTAAGAGTAACAAAAGTAACCACATCCAAATTACCAGAACTGTTTATGTGCTGCTCAAGCTCCATGACTCCATCATGGTACCTCTCATCGCTCAATCTATCGTGCAAAAATTGATCCGTGAGGGAAATGCATGCGAGCCAGAGCAACTCGTTGGTGTTCTTCCTGAGCTTGTCAGCAAGTTCATACATCAAACACCCAGAGGGCTTCCCGTGAAACGTCCCCAATCGGTAATAGCCTTTCTTCAGCTTCCGGTAGAGCTTAATTGGATCTTCATCATCATCCTCAGGGTTCTTCTTTCTCCTCTTTCTAGATCCATTTCTTTCGGAGCCGGAGTCGGAGTCGGAATCGGATTCAGATTCGGAGTCGGACTGGGAATCCGAATCGACGGTGGGGGCGGCGTTGGCGAGCGTGGCGAGGTTGAAGTCGGATGCGAGATCGGATTGGTTCTCGTCGTCTTTAGTGAAGAGCACCAGAACGGCGTCGTTTTGATCGCTGAGGTTGCGGAGGTGGATGGGGCGGTGGCTGTCGACGACGAAAACGCGGGCGTTGGGGGCGAGGTTGAGGGTTTTGCTGAGGTCTCTGTGGTTGCCCCAATTAACCAAAACGACGGAGAGAGGCTCGTCGTTTGAGGAGGAAGATGACGTGTACTTGTGGATCTCGTGAAAAGACGACACTGGGTAGCACGCGTATTGGATGGAATCGGATTCGAGGATGTGGAAGATGATTTTTAGGGCACAGAGAGAGTCCACGTCGGAGGTTGAGGGAAAAATCAGAACCGGAGAAGAGGAAGAAGATAGCGCGGACTCGCGAAGCTTAGCGTAGAACGACTCAACGTTTTGCTCTCTCATAGTAACAACTAACAACAATTTAAGCAGCAGTGTTGGTGAAAGGTTTCTGATGCGAAGGTGAAGATGGTGAAGATGGTGAAGAAGGGGTTTTTTGATGGATCATCACTAAAGGTTGAGAAATTTTTTGAAATTTCTGAGGGTAAAGTAAATGTAGTCAAAGAAAGAAAGAAGAATGGGGACTGAGTTTGAGTTTGAACATTGAAAATGTTTAACTGAAAACGCAAAAAGAAAATTTTGAAATTTTAGGATACGCGCCGCGAAAAACTTTGGCGGCTTTAATGATTCGTAATTTGGATTGGACGGCGTGGGAGAGAATTCAGAATACTGTTGGTGTGGGGTGTAGGGTAGTTGAATAGGGATGAGGTGAAAGCGTGATATTTGGATGGAGACCGAATTATTAAGGCAAAATTATAAATTTAGTTTTTCTATTTTTCATAAAATTGTAAATTTAGTTTTTTTATAATTTAATTCACAAATTATTAAGCAAAAATTATAAATTTAGTTTTTCTATTTGTCTTAAAATTATAAATTTAGTCTTTTTATAGTTTAATTTACAAATTTAGTGCCTCCGTTTTTTGTGATCTTGATATTTCAATTCTCAATTTCGAATTTGGATGTTGACTTTTAATTGTTTATCTTGATCATCACATGTTGCATTTTTATTTAACGTTGACCATCATGTGTCACGCTTTTACTGGAGGTTAACATTAATTAGGTGCATGAAATTAACGTCCAATAGAAGCGCGACACGTGCGGTCAACATCCAATAAAAATGCGACAAGGTAAACAATTAAACTTATAATTTTGGGGTTGGGAATTGAAATAAAGGGATTGAAAAAATTGAGAGACTAAATTCGTGAATTAAATTATAGGGGGATCAAAATCGAATTCTAAGATAAATAGGATAAATAATTAACGGTCAACGTACAATTTTGGGATTTTTTTGTCTCATTGCTGATTTATGATTTCTTCGTTTCTCATCAATAGTCATCATCATCATTTATTGCTAAATAATTTTAAGGAAAAAAAAAACATTATGATTAATAGTATAAGTTAATCCATCGTATATAATAAATTTTAAAAAAATTATTACAAAGTAATTTATACAATTGTTAATTGTGAAAATTATATTTATTCCTCGAAAGGAAGATATTTTCTAATCAATATAGAAATTTTCACTAAATGATTTTATTAACAAATAAATGTTTAAAGATGATACATAGAACTCATTCATAATTAACAAGCAAGTTCATAGTTTTCAACTCTAGAAAACTGTTTAATGCTTAATGTATATAACAATTATAATTTTTTATAAATACATCCATTTTTATTACAATAATATAGTAGTTTATAAGATGATTAGTAAGGAAACTTGATAAAGTATTTTCGATTTAATGATTAGTTTTATAATAATTTCGATAATAATAAGTAGGGATTCGAATAGTAAAGTTTTGAGAAAAAATAGAGATTGAAAAGTGTAAAAGATTTAGAAAGACGCACTAAAGTAAATAGACATGAATTCATAAAAGATGAGAATTGAATACGATGACTTGCTAAACCTGTAGCCAATTTCCGACGGTAGGCACTCTCAGTGTTTGAGAAATTAAGTGATAGTGTTTCAATCCCCCCAAATTGGCAATCAATAGTTTTATTTATAGACTTTTAATACTAATAGCCTAATTATATGATTTTGACACGTGTACAATGATATTCATACATACATTGTTTTTGTTGGACGAGTGGCCTCAATTATCTTAAGAATGAGGGGTTGAATTAAGATACAAAAATTATTCTCAATTACAATTTAACTCTCTTTTTGAATTAACAATGCACCCTTAATATGAATTACTCAAAAGACAATTCAAAAATAAACTTCTTTTAAGTAAAAGATAAATAGCAATAAATAAAAGAAGTTTAAGGGAAGAGAGAATGCAAACTCAGATTTTATACTGGTTCGGTCACCCCCCTGTGCCTATGTTCAGTCCCCAAGCAACCCGCTTGAGATTTTCACTATCTTGTAAAAAGCTTTTTACAAACTCTGAACCACACAGGGACACATTTCCCTTGTGTTCAGATATCCTTACAACTTAAGAGATCCTCGGTCTCTTAAACAGATCTCTTTGAATAAGAAGAAAAAGAATTTTCTCTCTTTAAGAGAAGTATATTACAATTGAAGATCGATCAAGATTCCTTATAGAATTTGCAAGTATTTTGGCCAAGGAATATTTTGAGAGTGATAAGACAATTTGGTTTTGAGAGGATAAGACAATGTTGTTCAAAAAAAACTCTAAGGAATTTTGTATCCTAAGTCACCTATTTATAGGCCTTTGATGGTCATTCAAAAACTTCTTGAACAGTTGTGACTTTTGGGAGTTATTTTCGAAAATTCCTTACTGGTAATCGATTATATAAATGTGGTAATCGATTACACAATTAGTTTCTGAAGAGTTATGACTCTTCAGACTTGAAATTTGAATTTTTTGTGTCTGGTAATCAATTACACAAATGATATAATCAATTACAAGCTTTTAAAATTTAAATTCAAATTTCTAAAAGTTGTTACAAACAGTTTAAACTTCTGGTAATCAATTACATACCTTGTGTAATCGATTACAGGCTTTTAAATTCAAATTCAAAATGTTTCAAAAATCAATTTAGCCACTTGGTAATCGATTACATCCTCTGGTAATCGATTACCAGAGAGGAAATATCATATTTTTGAAAAGATAATTGTTCTTTAAAATATTTCCTTTAGACAAACCTGTGCAACATCAATTAAGGAATTCTTTCTAAGATCCTAACTAAGTACATCGTTCTTCTTGCATTTTTGAGTTCTTGACTTGAATTGCGCTCATCTTTGGCATCATCAAAACTTCATATCATATAAGCTTCTACTATCTCCCCCTTTTTTATGATGACAATAATCTGAAATCAAGATAAGTGATATACCATTGATAATGCATGCTCCCAACCCTTACTCCCCCTTAAGATTGGAATTTATTCCTAAGTTCATGATAAATTCTACCCTTAAGTTGATGTAACTCCATGTGGAGCTTGTAGGCCTTGGATCTTCTTCATCAATGAATTCCTTTGCTTCTTGAGGTCTGATTGCAGCGGAATGGAGAAGGAGAAAGATGAATGGAGACGCCACTTCAAGTAGAAGATGAATCTAGAAGAAGCTCACCACCATAGGAAGCCATGGATAAGAACTTGAAGGTAGAAGAAGATGAATGAAGGGAAAGGAAGAGAAGAGCACGAAATTTAGTGCCTCAAAAGAGGTCTGAAATTTGAAGTTTAATTCTCAAATGATTAAAGTTAAAAAAAATACACACACATGACCCCTATTTATAGCCTGAGTGTCACACAAAATTGGAGGGAAATTTGAATTTCTATTCAAATTTCACTTGAATTTGAAATTGAATTTGTGGAGCCAAATTTTGAAGCCAAAATTTCACTAATTATGATTAGTGAATTTTAACTATGGTTCAGCCCACTAATCCAAGATCAAGTCCAAGATTCTCCACTTAGTGTGCTTAGGTGTCTTGAGGCATGTAAAGCATGAAGGACATGCACAAAGTGTGACTATATGATGTGGCAATGAGGTGTAGCAAGCAAATGCTCAACTCTCCCTCTAAAATTTAATTGGATTGGGCTTCTCCAAATTCAATTAAATTTATTTCTCAACACACAAATCAAATATTCACTTAATGCATGTGAAATTACAAAACTACCCCTAATACAAAAACTAGTCTAGGTGCCCTAAAATACAAGGGCTGAAAAATCTTACATTTCTAGGGTACCCTACCTACATTATGGAGCCCTAAATACATGGCCCAAAAATAATGAAACCTTAATCTAATATGTACAAAGATAAGTGGGCTCATACTTAGCCCATGGGCTGGAAATCTACCCTAAGGCTCATGAGAACCCTAGGGTCTTCTTTTGCATCTCTGGCCCAATCTACTTGGAGTCTTCTATCCAATGCCCTTACGGGGTAAGATTGTAGTTCTCTCCCCCTTTGGCAGCATCGAAAAGCCAAAAACGTTTGGAGAAAGGAACTAAGACAACAGTAAAATCATAGCACAGTTTATCCATAAACTGATTCAATCCATGGAATAAACCAAATAAGTCATAATCATCCAAATCAAAGTTGAAAAGAACTAAACACAAACCAAGACATAATGGTAAACATCCAAGACAACCATAACAAAAGTACTAAGCAATAAAAGCCAAAATACAAGGCGAAAGAAATATCCATAAAGCTTAAGGAAATAAAACATAAGAAAGATAACTAAGAGTCGGCCGGGGGATCGAAGCAACGCTTGATGAAGCTCATATCATCTTCAAGCCTAGTGATACGAGTATCCATCCCATCAAAGTGAGTATCCATCGCATCAAAACGAGCACCCACAAATGCTCGAATATCACAGAGCTCTGTGAGGACTTCAGTCAGCAGAGAAGAAGAAGCATCCCTTTGTGGTGGAGGAGATAGGGGTACGTTCATCAGGAATAAGCAATGACAAGTCTTGTTTGCGAACCCATTGACCATCAACATCCTTCCGATAACCAAAGGAGGTAACAACATCGGCACCGATGGAGAAAGACCTTTTAACCTTGACATACGGTTCATCATCCAAAGGAACATTGAAATGATGAAGAAAAAAAGTAACAAGGTGGGGATACAGGAGAAGTGCATGGGTCTGTAATGCCTTATGCATCCAGTACCGAACTAGATGGGCCCAGTCGATCTGACGACCAGTTTGAAGGGCCCACAACAGAATCAAATCCTCCTCAGAGGCTTGGGCAAGATTTGAAGACCAAGGAAGCAAAATACGAACAATGATATAGTGCATGATGTGACAATCGAAAGTAAATGACCCGACAAGTAATCTGTCGATCATGTCAGCCTGGTCATTGCAAACCATTATGCGAGCATCATGACTTGAATAATCAAATTTCCAGTCATCCACAAGAGTGCCCTCAAAAGGAACACCTTGACTGGGTAGTTTAGTCAATGAATAAAACAAAGACTGATCAACAATAATGGGAATATTATGCACCTCAGAATAAAGAACACCATCCTAAATTTTCAAATTATTATAGAAAAATTTAACTAATTCAGGAAAGTAGGGAAGTTTGAGAGACATGAAATCAACCAAAGGACCAATAATGATCAGAGAAAATGAGTGTGAACTATCTTGCATATAAAAAGAGTTAGATTAGTATATGCTTTTTCAAATGTAACACTTATCATTTCTCATGCAGCTAGTCCTTTTCTCAATGTTTTGTCACCAAGAAGTTACCTTGGGAAGAAAAAGCATGTGAAATTTAGTAAAAACATCAGTGCTGCTATTGTTGCAACAACAACAACTGAGGAAATTCCAGAGTACATATTCCTATCTTAATTCCTTTTCCATGATCTACTTGTCTTTCCTTCACAATGATAGTGTCACCTGCATTGGGAAAAAATAGCATGGAAATTAAATAATGAATAGGTGATGGGGATAGTATTCAAGTTGTAGTGTTTGTGCTTTAAGAATTTTTTGTTTCTCTAGAATAAAAGTTAGTTTTGGATAACATTATTACAATACCATTATCTACAATCATTGTTTATAGGTACAAGCTTCCATCATGGGCTAAGTTTGAAATAGGGAAGGTTGCTGTCTATTGGAAACCCATGAATGGACTCCCTCCTACTTCAATAAGTATAAAAGTATTGAGTTATCTCATTGCTAGTTACTTAATCAATTACCTTTTAGTAAAAAAAAAAAATACAAATTTTGGCAGGGAGAAAAGCCGTAGATTTGATATTGCCATTTGGTGAAATTGAGGTTCTTAAGGAAAACTGGGACTTGATCAAGAGACAGATAGGTCTAGAAAATGTGGAAATTTTATCTGCAGCAAATGTCGATTCCTAGGCCAGAGCTGGACCATTAGCTTCTTTACTAAATCAAAATCCTCCTTCACCTGGAAAGCCAATTGCCATCTTTTTAACTGGATAGTATTTAGAATTTTCCCCTTTCTTAAAACTAGTTCATAGTTTCTACTTCTTTTTTTTGGGTCATCTGAACATAAGTATAATTTATTTTTATTCGATATATATGGAGACAAAGATGAGTTCCTGAACCTTTACCTTGTGTTTGGATCAGGAATTTTAAAATGGAATTTGAAATACCTAGAATTTGAATTGCTTTGATTTTAATTTCTTTACTAAACTTTATAGAAAACAAACATAGTCTAATTTTGAAATATTAATTAAAAAATATTTTTCAATTTTTATAATTTAAAAATACAAAATATTGATAATTTTAACTAGGGTTGTTATGCCTGACCACAACCAGTGGTATTTTTAAACCGACATCAACCAAGATTATTTTTTCGGTCGACATCAAATAGGTTTTTTTTTTTGTCAAAGTATGCTGGGAATATTTGTCAGCTGGCGTCAGCCAGGACTATTTTTTTGCTAACATTGGTTGAGTCTATTTTTTAGCCGATGTTGGTTAGGTTTTTTTTTTTTTTTTATCAACGTTGACTAGGATTTGTTTGGCTGACACCGGCTAGGGTATTTTCGAACAACATTGACCAAGGCTATTTTTAGCCAACGTCGGCCTAAAAAATCCTAGTAGGCGTTGACAAAAAAATATACCCAATATCGGCTAAAAAATAGCTTGCTCGATGCTGACCAATAAAACCTACCCGATGTCAATCGAAAAACATCATTGGTAAACGTTGGACGAAAAATCCCTAGTCGAAGTTGGCTAAAAAATAGCCCTGACCAATGTCGGACAAAAAATCCTACCCAACATCAACTACAAAATAGCCTTGGCTGATGTTGGCTAACAAATAGCTCTGACTGATGTCGATTGAAAAAACTCTAGTGGATGTTGACTGTAAGAACCTAGTTGATGTTGACTAAAAATAGTCATGCCTGATGTCGGTCAAAAATACCTAGTCGGTGTTAGCAGAAAAAATCCTAGCCAACATCAATAAAAAAACCTAGCTAATGTGGTTAAGAAATAGCTTTGGCTAATGTCAACTAGAATACCCTAGTTGATGTAAGTAAAAAAATCCTAACCGATGTCGACTAAGAAAATCTAGTTGACGTCAGCCAAAACATGCTAGCTAACATCGACTGAAAAATAACCCTAGCCAATATTGGCTAAAAAATAGCTTTGGCTAATGTTGGTTGGAAAAACCTAACTGATGTCAACTGAAAAACCCTAGCAGGTGTCTACTCAAAAGTTAGCAATGACCAATGTTAGTAGAAAAAATCTAGTCAACATCGGCAAAAAAAAATTGTTGGTCAACATCAACTGAAAAAACCTAGATGTCAACGACAATCTACTTGGAGTCTTTTATCCAATGCCTTTGCGGGGTAGGATTGCATCATTGTTAGTAAGAAGGTGTTAAAAAAAGAGTATTGAAAATCATCAGATATTCAAATCACTTTGAATTGTTCGCTTACATTTCTTTACAACTAACTATTATACCATCCATGTCCTGTGGATGAATTGTATGGTTTGTGGTTGCAGGTTGGCACATGAATAACATAACTCATAGCACTTAAAACATCAAAATGGGTTAGATTTATGATGTGAGGCATTGCATAATGATTTAGATTTATCCGGAAGCTAACTACTGTCTTTACGGACAAATGTCCCACTAGATGAAGTGTGCAAGAACATTTGGTTGGTGGACTCAAAGGTAGTACTGAAATCCAATTTATTTCCTTCATGTAGAAAGTAATTGTTTGTTTTCCATTCTATTGATCTTTTGTTCTTACTTTGGTAGGGTTTGATTGTGAGTTCCCATAAAGAATCACTCAAACATTTTAAGAAGCCATGGGCTCATGAACATGAACTTGTTAAGGAAGTTGTAAATGTTGTCAAGGTATGATCTTTGTCTCTCTGTCTCACACTTCCACCAGAGAGAATAGTAGTTTCAAATGTCTTGCATTTCATTGTTTTCTTCTCAGCAAATTTATCCTATGGTGTTAATTAGAACATCAAGACAAGGGAGAACTTTTACTAAAGATGCGGTTGAAGCTATGTCTTCCATTAATGAGGTAATACGCCAATCACTTTGTTCCTTTTAATCTACTAGTTTTTACCTGATTACAGCAAAGAATGTACCTTTGTGTATAACATTGAACATTTTCGTGTTATTTATAATAGGATTGAATGGTCAAAGTAAAAGTGATTCTATCTATCTATCCATCCATCTATACATATCCTGATTTTGAAAAAAAATAACACTTTCTAAGATGGTTCTTTAGAAAACCATCTTAGAAAGTATAATTTCTATGACATTTCTTTCAAAAAATCATCTTAGAAAGTAGACTTTTTAAGACAGTTCTTTGAAAGAACCATCTTAGAAATGCCAATTTTTTTAACATTTTTAAAACAAAAACACACATTCTAAGACGATTTTGAAGAAAATTGATGTAGAAATTGAGATTCTAAGATGGTTTAAAAACTTTCGTGAAAAGTGTTGACTTTCCACGATGGCCAGGCATGGCAACGGGGCGGGTCGAGGTCGGGTTATGCTTACCCCACCCCGCCCCTGACTCCCTATTTCCTTCCCCGCCCCCGCCCCCGAAACCCAACGGGGGTGTATATTTACCCCCCATCCCTGTCCTCGACGGGGTCGGGTTTTCCCCGCCTCACCCCGACATATTTATAAAATTTTATTAAAAAATATTTTTTCATAAAATGAAAAATATAATTTTAAATAACAGCCATAACATATTTTTAGATTGTACATGACAACATAAAATTCAATCCAACACTAACATAAAATTCTATCTAGTAGTTTCATGTTTTAATGTGTTATATATATGTAATGATATTTTTATAAATTAATTATTAGCGGGGCGGGTTCGGGGTGGGTATTAATAATCTCATCCCCGACCCTGAACCCGACTTTGGCTATCGGGGAAAACCCAACCCCGACCCCGGTCAACTCGGGTTTTCCCCATCAAAATCGGGGCGGATCCGGGGTGGGCCCCATGGGTTTAGGCCTCGTTGCCATGCCTAACGATGGTGGATTCCAAGACGATTGAAAACTATCATGGAAAGACAGAAAGAACTGTCTTTGAAAGAAATTTTTGTAGTAGTGTTCATATAACTTCTCCACAACCATTGTAACTGATATTTCAATTGTCGAAAAAGATTTTGCTTCTGAGTGCGTTCCAATCTCATGTTCCTTAGTGAAATTATCGAAATTGTCAATTCCAATCAAAATAACTCCCTTCGATAACACATTCAACTTCTCGATCGTATTCCGATTGTTTTTGAATGGACTCTTCTACTCCTCTCGAGACAAGTACATTGAAACATGATTTTCATAACTTAGTCAAATTTTATATAACAGAGGTAACAACAATAATTTATGATAGAATAAAATTATTCTACATGCCACTACATAGACATTAACTCTAATTTTAAAAATTAAATTAAAATAAAAAATAAAAAAGTCTTATTTTTGAGAAGGAAATTATTATGTTAATCAATTTTATAATATAGTACGATTTTTTAAATAATGGTAAAGCAATGGAAACGGGTTTCCTATGTTCTTTGATATGTTTTGCTTTGTTAAGCTCAATTGAAATTGAAAAAGTTTTTCGGAAACTATTTTATTATTATTATTTTAACGTTACGTTATTTATTTTAATTTTTATGATAAAATAAAATATATTTGTTTTCAAAGAAAAGTTATTTTAAACTTTAAATTTCAGCTGTAAAGAAATAAAATATCTTCTAAAATACTTTTGTTGAAAAAGAAAGAAACACTTTACAAAGAAACAAAAAATAAATAGAGGTCATTTTTTTAAAGGCAATAGAGGTCATAATATTCATCTATTGCTTTTAAAGGTAATATATCATTATTTTCGTTAGATGGATAGAACAAAATCATCAAAACAATAATAGAAATTCATTTGTATTATCTCATTTCATTTAACAAAATCATTTATAAATGAAAATAAATAAATATTATTCTAATTTTTAAGATGATAAATATTTTAAAATAAATTAAAATGTGAAAAGTTATGATTATTTAAAAATATTATTTGTCACGCGAAATTTTAATGATTAACCAAAGTAGATTCAGTTATAACTGCTTAAACACAATTCCAAAATTTGAGTGATTGAATTAAGTGATTTGATCGTCAAGAGAGAAAACCGGCCTCTTAACCTTTGGTGGGCTCTCAAGTTGCTAAAGAAAACACTTGATTTAGGGTGAATCTTAACTAGAATGTAAATAAACTAAAAGAAAAAACTGAATTTGAAAGTAAGCAATAAAATCCGCGATGGTAATATGAAAAATAATTGCATTGATTGGTTGTTTATTGTTGAAGGTCCCAACAAACGTTTCTACAATAACTATTATACTATAAAATCTAAACTAACTTAATATAAATTGTGTTTATCAATGTTCATACATGACTCTTTCATTTTCAACTAATTTGGCTAGTTTATTCGTGTTTCGGCTAATCAACCACGCGACGCATATCTGACATTTCAATTTTCCAAGAACCACTTCTTAGATCATGGGATCTTCACGTTCACGATTGATTTAATCCAAAATCCCATGATTTTAGCCTCAATTGAAACTTTGATGAACTTATCTTCTGCGCTTCCTCTAAATTTTCAAAAATTGGCTGAATTTTCTTCTATAACGGTCATATATTATCATTTATCTGAAATAACAAATAAACCCCTTTTCTGCAAAGTTTCTATCTTGATTCATTCAATTAACTAAAAATATTTCGACTGGTAACAAATGTTCTCTTATATCTTGACGCTGATTGGTTAAATCAAGGGTTAAGATATATTCATTTAATCCTTCCTTCTTTTTTAACCTTTACAATTGACTTTGCATTTATTATCTCTAGTCATTATGTCTGCACAACTCCTATCACTTTAAATAGTCTCTCTTTATTGTTGTTGAACCATCCGATTCACCCCAATCCTTGCTTTCTTCTTGTTTCACCTCTGGTAATCATTCCTTTGATTTCACCATGTCTACCACCAGCAGTTTTCAATTGAGACCCCACGAATATGGTGATGGCTATAACGATGAGTCATCATCTTCTTTTTCCATCTTTTTAAATAATCAATATGATTAAGAATAGTCCATAGCTCTTGATGGTTTCATTAATCCTCTCAAGGTCCACAAATTAAAGGACATTTCTACCTTCATCCTTGATTTGAAGATGTAAGAAATGTCATTACTTTTTTCGATCATTACCTTCACCATGATAACTATCTGATTCCTATTAAGTCATAGTTTCAGATAAGTTTTGTTCCTTCCAATTTGGGCACTTGGCCTAGCGGTTCTGACCCTTATTACAGGTATCTTTGACACCATCAACCTGACTTGTCACAATGTTGAGCCGAATTTCCCTTTGATCTTTAGTTGCTTTTGGTCCACTCCATGGACACTTTTGTGTTCCCTTTTGATTTCATGACCATCACTCTGCAAGATATACCCACCATCCTTGTTGTTGATGATGAAATATCTTTTCTATTTGACCAACCCTTTAAAGACCTAGGATGTTATTTTAATCGATCCCCTAATGGCTACCCCTATTTCATCACGACTCTTATGAAGAAGATGGATATTATTTCTAATGCAGAACACATTTTTTCCTCTTATTTTGGTTCTATAAGTACTTTATCTACTATTCTTCAAAATCCATTGTTTATGAATATGCCCCCCATGTCTCTTTGCTCAAATCGGACAAGCCTAAAGCAATTGGGATTTGGTTCCTGACTTCTCTTTATAAATCCACCTTTCTACTTTTAGAAAGAGTGAATATTAAACATAACATATACAGTGCCTCTGGTCCCTTATGGTTTTTGCAACTTTGGATCACTATGTATTTTCCAATCTTTGTGGCCAAGCAACCAAAATTGATCAAATCATTGAATCATTATGCTAAGGACCCCACTCTAAGAGAATCTCTTTAGATCAAGTCCACCACCTCGGGTTTGGATTACTTCTTCATAAAGGCCAATTTTGGCATACTAGATGATGTGGGTGCTTTATGGAATCCCTCAACTATTGACCATGTCATTCCTGACTAGTTGAAGATAGATCCTCTTATCGATTTGGAGGCTAAAGCAGTACAATCGACAAACTAGGGTAGCATCTTGTCGACTAAGGATTTACTTTGTGGAGTCAAGCATGCATCTAGGTATAACAAGATTTATGTTGAGCCTTACATCCCACAATTCATGGCTCAACAATTTGACCTTATTAAGCATCTCCCTATGTTCTTTTGGACAATGACTTTGCCTACTTCTCGCCCTTTATTGTCAAGCCGAAGAGGTAAAGAACATCATCAACTTGACTCACTGGATGCATAGCCTTTTTAGGTTCCATCTATTATTTCCCGACCCAAAGAAATCCACTAGTTTCTTTAATTGGCGGCCTGTTATAAAAAATTCCCTATTTCAAGATGTCTTTCTGTTTACCTTTCGCAAGCAAAAACCATGTTCAACCAGATCCTATTGCCCAAACTCCAAGCCAACCCCAGCTTTCATCTCATACGACTTTTGTTTCAGCTATGAAGAAGAAGAGCTAATTGGTTGGAATCATAATTAATCCTCTACCAGCTCCATAAACAAGTATTGCTTTATATCTTCATCTTTTGATTTCTCCTTTCCTTGTTTTTATTCAGCTAGCACTTTCCTTTATAGCCAAACATCAAATTGAGATGATTAATTTGGAAAACATAGAAGAGGACACTTTTCTAAGGTCAAATCCTCTAACTTTCAAGAGAACTACTAAATTCGCTACTGCTCAGAAATCATATATTCTTGATCCTTCTTCGACCCAAGTATCAATATCTACTTCTCATATTGTCCTGCTTCTTTATCACCAATCTTTATTTCTAATTCAAAATTCTTGTTGACTTCAATCACAAGATCACTCTCCTCAATGCCAAACTTAAAGGTAATTAGGATTAGTATGTTCAGTTGTATGCCTTAGAAAATTCCTTTGACCATATCATCACTCATTTGTTGCATCAACAAGAAGAACTAGAGAAAGATCTGAGCATAGGTGAAATAGGCATTGCCAAAGATAGAAAGGCAAAAATTTGATCAAGCCAAACAGGCCTTGTTTGCACCACCTTCTGTTCCTTCCATTTCAGTTGTTCCATATGTTACTATTCCTCTAGTAGGAATTATGGATCGTATTGTAAGGATTGATGTTGAAATGTCCAATGCTCACGCTGCCACTGTTGCTCAGAACACCAATGTTGTTGCCTCAAGCATTGATGTTGGCTTGCTAACCAAGCTAAAGGGGATGGAGGCAATGTCAGCACTTTTTTTCCCGAGCCAGATGATATGGCACTGATTCAGCTACCAACCCTTGATTGCCCTTTCGAACTCATGCATTTTTGTTTTTTTTAATAATTCCACCTTTGGACAACCATTTGGATTAGCAAAGTAACCGGCTTGTGGTTACTATTAATAATTTTTTTTCCTATCTCATTATTCCCAAATGGAAGGATGAAATCATTTTAAATATTTAGCATTTATACTTCATTCCAATTCTTTTCCATCCAAATTAACTAGCCGATCCACTCCATTAGGTAGAATCTGACTAATTATGGATGGTATTTCCTAATTCGGGGACCACTTGCCAAGCTCCTAGTTTCTTGCTCCTAGAGGCAGAACTGACTTCCAAATGATGTCTCCTTCACTAAATCTCTTCAGCGTAACATGTTTATTGTATGCTCTTTCTACTTTTCCTTTGTTAAGCTAAATTTGATCAAGTGCCATGAGTCGATCCTTATTTAACTCATCTAACTCATCAAGCATGGAGTGATGATACTCATCCAACCTTAGCATACTCTGCTTTGGAATCCTTGAAGATTGAACATTAATCTCCAATGGCAAAAATTTAACATTAATCTCCAATGTAAGGCCCACACAAGGGCAAATGTATCCTACATAGTAGTAATAGTGGACTTGAAAGTTTGGATATCGAATCCAAAAGATCAATTGTATTCCCAATTAGTCAAGTTTATTAAAGTAACAGTTGAGGTTATTAAAAATAAGATTTAAATATTTTTATCATTTGAGTAAAGATAAGAGTGACCAGGGGTTATGATTCACTAGTACCAATTTTCTCCCAATCTTATTCCTGATTAAATTCCTTCCCCGGTTAATTATTGATTCCCCAAATCAACCAAAGCCTATGATCAAGGTCCGAGGATGCTCTTTGCCTTAAATCAATACTCCAATGATCATGCGTCTATCAATTTGAGTCAAAGGATATAATCAATTCTAGGGAAGATCAATTAGAGATTAAATAATCTACCAACGTTACACTAACCAATGGTTTAGCTTCGACCCATTTAGTAAAATAGTAAGTAGCTACCAAAATAAAACTATTAAAAACTTTTCTCAAACAAATATCAATGGACAAAATGTTTCATCCAAGGGGTTTGAAATCAAGTTGTGCTTAGAAAAACCAGTTCACAAAACTTGGATATAGTAGTATAGAAGTGATTTATAGAAAATAACTAGTTATATAGAAGCTGCAAAGAAAACACAAAGGTTTTGTACTGGTTCACCCCAACTTTTGGGCTACATCCAGTTATCCTTCAAACCCTGAAAGGTTTCACTAATCAAATCTTTAATTACAACCAAGTATTCTCTATGCCACTTCTGGCTACACTAAGTATTCTTTAGGCCACTCCTGACACTACACTTAATCTTCCTCTGAGATTAAGACCCAACTATTCTTTGACACTAAGCTACTTATGGCTTTCACAAACAATATATGTTTGATAGAAAATTTATTCTTAATCACTCAAAGTGTCTTTACACAATAAGCTTGGATACGATGAAACTCGCTAACTTATCAAAGTTAAGATTCACCCAATTTGCTCAAGATTCTTTCGTTTAGTGGACTGATAGCATTACAACACTTGTTTGTTTTGTCTCAGAATGTTCTCTTGTAATTCGACTCTTTCTCTTTTTTACACGAACATCTTCAACTTTTATATAGACTTCATAACTTCAATCCATTGAAAGATCACATCTAGTTGTTGTCTAATAGCTTTGGTGCTTGATATGAGGTCTCTACTGTGTAGAGAGAGAGAGAGAGTGGGGACCACAAATGCTTTCTGCAGCACATCTTCAGAGAAGTACAATTTTGTAGTGTCGCCTAGTGCTCATAGTCGACTTTCATTGTATTAATCGAAGTAAATTTTAACAACATAAGACAAGAGGAATTAAGAATGTCAAGACAAGATGATTTAAATCTTCCCTTTTGTGCGCTATGGCACAAGTTTCTTACTATGCCTATGGATGTTACTTTCTCATGAATGTTTTCAATACTTGAGGATCGAGTAACTATTCCATTGCTTTTGTATTGTGAGTCAAGTGCTAAAGCACTTGTCTTCTCAAGGCTAGACGTTGAAGCAATATTGTCCTATGAATGATACTTTGTTTTTCATCCAAAGCCTTTCAATTCATACTTTTTTGCTTGTATTTCATAAAGATACATATGAACCTATAGCGTAAGCATGAAAGGTTAAAACATAAAATTTATACTGTTAATATCAAAACCTTTGGGATTTAATTGTTTTGTACAATCCAATGTGACTTGGATGCAGCTAGACTTAACACATAACCCATCCTTTGAATGGCCAAGGCTTGACTATTGCATGCATTTCTTTTGCTGGAGTTTTTAGTAAAGGTCTAGATCTTTGGCATTCTTCACACCCTCTAGCATATCAATAAAAATCGATAGTAATTGTTGGCCAATAGTATCCATGCCTAATTAACATCATCATAGGTCCAGATATGTGAGCAACACATAATCCTTCATGTATTTCCCTCATCAGCCGCATTGATTCAACTTGGTTTATGCATTTCAACAAGAACCTGTTAAAACTTCTTCTATACAACTCACCTCCTATCATGGTGTATTTTAGAGCTTTCTACTTCAATTTGAACTTAGCTTTGTTGGATGGATTTTGCAAGTAATCCATCATTTCTTGTTGCCATGGGTCTACTAATCTAGTCTCCATTATGCGATACTTGTTCACAGTTGACTCCAAAGTCTAATCTTTTAGCTTCTTTATCCAGAGGCATGTTGAGCTAATTGATTAGCTTCATCATTTTCCCCTATGTACACATGCTCTTCTGGTATATCTGCAAAACAATTAAGTAATTGTTTAGTCGAATTATACAACTTTGCTAAGGTGATGGTATTGCATCTGTATTCTCCCTTCATTTGTCAAATCACCAATTTGGAGTCTGCATAAATTGGTGCACATTTCACATGTTTCTGTAATAGTATTCGTACCCCCCTCATATTAATTCTTTGTATTCTGCTTGATTGTTAGAATACTCTGGATCAATCAACCTAGAATATCTCCATACCCTGCCTGTAGGGCTAATGACGACTACTCCAATTCTTACACCTTCTTTTGTTCGTGAGCCACCAAAACTCAAAATCCACAATTGTAGGCTAACATAGTTGTTGGCCAATTCAAATACACTATCTATTGGTATGCATGGATATTGGCCAACAAAGTCAGCTAAACTTGTCTTTTTGTAGCTCGTAATGGTACATATGTCAAAGCATAAGCGTTTAACTTTATTACCCATGTGATCAAACGTCCTTGCAATATTGGCTGATTTAACAAATGTTTGACAATATCAAATTTGCACAAAACTAGTATTTCATTGGTTAGTGAATAATATTCTAGCTTTGTACAAGCATAAAATAATGATAAACATAGTTTCACTATAGGAGTGCATTTGCATTCAACATTATGTAATAATTGGCTAATATAGTACATTGTTCTTTCAATTCCATCTTTTGCATCTTGTGCTAGAAGGCTTCCCTGGTATGGGCGACACTAGAATGGGTGGTTCGGCTAACACTTTTTTGATCTGCTCTAATGCTTGTTGTTGTTCTTCTCCCAAACGAATTCCTTTTTATCCTTCACCTTTAGCAAATGAAAGAAGACCTTCATTTTGCCAGTCAAATTAGCTATGAATCTTTATAGGAAGTTAATCTTACTAATGAGGCTCTTTAGTTCTTTCTTGTTTCTAAGTGGGTTGGCCTTTAACATTACTCTTGCCTTGTTTTTATCAACTTCAGTCCCCTTCTGATGTACCAAGAATACTAGGAAATTTCCAATTGACACTCCAAATACGCATTTAGTTGGTTTGATCTTCACCCATGAAACCTCACTTTTTGCAAAGCTTGTTCTAAATTGGCCAAATGTTGGTTTATATCAATTGAGTTAACTACTATGTCATCAATGTACACTTCTATACCCTTGCCAATGGAATCATGGAAGATGGGGTTCATTGCCCTTTGGAAGGTGTTCGACGGCTGGCAAGTGCACCGGATCGTGCAAGTGGTATAAAACGGTAAGTGAATACCGAGTATCGAACTCTCGGGGAACTTGTTTTACTTGGTAAAGCTGTGGTTCAGTAATTAAGCGCCTTTGGATGAAAGTTTGGTGCGTGGTATGAACAAGTATGCAACTAAACTATTCAACAATAAATCACGTGAATAGTGGTGTGTGAAGACAGATAAAGAATGTGTTGGTCTTCCTACTGGATGACTGATGTTATTAAAGATGTTCTCTACCTAACAATGTTTCTGTGTTCTATGATGTCTCCTGGACTGCTAAACCCCAATGTCTCGTGCATGTTTAGCCTAATCCTTGTCAAGCGTCATCCTCAGATCCCTTTTGTTGGACTAAACTTGACCAGAACTGCATTAAGACATACATACCAACAACTAGGTTACCGTACCCCGATCCCTCGTGACAATACGATAAACTAGCCACATCCTATCAAGTTCTAAGGATCAAACCATTTCCCAATGTTGAGTGACCCTAACTGAGCATGCATCTACGTGATCAAGGCAAAATCATACTAACATGAAATACTGATAGTACATAGAACACATAAAACATCATCAGATAGATATAAAAGTATTTACATCAAGTACCCCATAGGAAGAACCAACTGAGGATTTAGCTCTCCATAGTAGGGAGGCTTCTTTTACAACAAAGAGAAGAGAAAGTGAAAGATTGAAGAATTACAGGTAGTGGGGATGTCTCCTCCACCTCTAGAAACCTCACAATCACTCAAAATCTCATCCAATGCTTTGCAAGATAGCTTCCTCTTCAAGCTCGGTTCTCTCCAGTCTCTCCACAACCAGAAAATCTCAAAAAACTCAATAACTACCTCAATTTAAAGATTCAGCTTTTAACTAGGCAATTCTATTGGGAGGCGTGCGCTTAGCGGGAGATAGGCTCGCTTAGCGGGTGTAAGTGACTTCTGGCTTAGCGCCAGTCATGCTCGCTCAGCCTGGAGGTTCAAGCGGTGCACTTAGCTAATTGATTCTCGTTGAGTGCATCATGATAACTCATCTGCTTCCAAGATCTTCTACGCACTTAGCCACGAACTTCTACGCTTAGCGGATGGCTTGCTAAGCCAGAGAATTGGCTTAGTGAGCGGCTCGAAATCAGCACTTCCACCAAACTTTCCTAATTAGCCTAAAATTGAAAAGGAATGATCATTAAATACACACAATGGGGATACTTAGTACTTATTACCTATATTTAACAAAAAGTAATTACAACACTACAAAATGACCATAAATGGGAGGAGTTATATACAATTTACACAAGTTTCTTACACAAAAGTTAGTCGTATTATCCGACTAACAGAAGGTAGCACTAACATTCTTTAACCCAAACGACATTACTAACCATTCATATATCCCAAAAGCTCTAGGACATCTGAACATCGTTTTGTGTAGATCTTCTATAGCCATAAAATTTGGTTATAACCAGAATGGCCATCCATGAAGGTGACAACACCATGTTTGGCTGCAGCATCAACCTACATGTCAGCTATATGCATAACATAGGGGTTGGCAGATTGAGATCCCTAAAATAAGTGCACACTTGTACTTGCCCATTTTTCTTTATCATCGAGACAATATTTGATAGTCATTTTGCATATATGGTTGTTCTGATAAAACCGGCTCCCAACATTCTTTCAATCTCTCCCTTGATCCACAACAAAAGTTATGGATTACATCTCCTTGGGGGTTGTTGATATGGCTTAACCCTTTCTCTGATTGGTAATCTATCCTCCACCAACTCCCTCGATAGTCCTAGCATCTCGTGATAATCACAAGAAAAATAGTTTTATACTTTGTGATGAGCTCAATAAGCCAATTTTTATCTTTTTCGGCTAACAACCCACTCGTTTTAGTCGTCCTTGGCTCATCACCTGATCCTAGTTTAACCTCTTCTAGGGCATCTAGTGCTTCAAAACTAGGAGACTTCCTTTTGATAGGCAACACTCCCTCTTTGTGTTTTACTTTGTCTAGGGCATCAATATTGTTGATTCGGCTACCTTATCCTAAGTGACAAATCCTTTAAGACATTATTCAGCCTGTTCATCTTCAAACTCGATTGATAGCCATGCTTCGGCCTGCCAATTTATGATGAACCCTTCTTGGTCAATTACAAGATTCCAAAGTCCCCTCTTCATAATTGCCATGAACTTGAATGGGAGCCAAGTAAAGGGAATAAAATAGAGTTGCTACCATTCTCACATTAGTAAAAAATGGACACTTATAAGCCGAAATGATACTTACTCGGTATATCTTCTAGCTAATCAAGATGATACTTGAAAGTGAAAGGGAAGACCAATTTGAAATGAAAGGTCATGGAAGGATTATCTTCTAGCTAATCAAGATTTTAACTTTAAAACGTTGAAATGCACACTACCCAAGTAAAATTGAAATTTAATTTGCTCATTGTCCAAACAATAAAGCTCATGGTTCTATTCTTATTCTCTGAGTGTGACTTTTACTTTAATACAACAACCACAAGTACAAAGACATTATTATAGTATAAAATGTTCTAAGATTTATAGTATTCGAAATTCAAATCCTATCCCACCAATCTTATTCTATGAGAGTGACTTTTACTTTAATACAACAATACTATAAATAAATAAATTATTTTAAAAAGAATAATTTTATTAATTTTATTCTTTTAAAATACTAAGTAGTTTGAAAAAATAATAAGCAAACAATTTATTATACATCTACATAAGGTAACATTTGATATATTATATGTATTAAATTATGTATGACAATTTTAATAAATAGATGATAATAATATATTTTAAATAATAACTTAAGGTTGTATATGCTGATTTTTTTAAAAAATATTTTACTAAAATTACTTCGACCACAATTCAATTACAATTGAACCATTAAATCTTGAACTAGTGTCTTCACCAATTCAATATGATCGGTTTGGTTTTAAAAACCTTACTTATGATACTTTTAAGTGTAGTTTTGTTTTTAATATTATGAATTTATGATCATCATTTTTTTGTTTGATATTATTAGTATATTATACTAATTTTTTAAAAAAATATTATTTTATTAAAACTAGTTCAACCTCCCAGTTGAACCATTAAACCATGAACCAGTGCCTTCGTTAGTTGAATGGTAGATCCGGCTTTAAAAATATTGCTCTGAAGTTCTTCATATGGACCTTTTAGTTTCATGTTTCCCTTTAGTCTTCAGCTGTCATACCTACTTCATCTTCTTTCTTTTAGTGGTAGGCTGCTCATATGACACCATATTAATATCCAGTTTCGGGAAGGGATTTGTATTTATTGCCATTTCGATTGCACCCTTATCGACTAGCTTACAACGACATTTTTTCAAATCATTTTGTATAGCTTGCCAAAATACGATGCAATTAGCCGTGAAATGGTTGTACAAATTATGCCACTTGCAGTCTTTCTTTCCCTTTAACTCTTTTGGGGATGGTATCCGGAGCCCTTCTTTCAGCCAAATTTGTTGTTCCTTTATCAAATGATAAAAAAATCTGATCCACTTTTGATATGTCAAAGTCATACTCAAATTTTT
Source organism: Glycine soja (assembly GCF_004193775.1). Classification (NCBI taxonomy): domain Eukaryota; kingdom Viridiplantae; phylum Streptophyta; class Magnoliopsida; order Fabales; family Fabaceae; genus Glycine; species Glycine soja. Next base: position 38,544,193 of record NC_041019.1, read on the forward strand.
CGTCCCTAGCCACACCTTTATTCTTTCTTGGCTTTAACGTTGGACATGAATAAGGTTTCCCCCATAATATCACAGTAGCCATGATCTCAACTTCCTCTTCAAAGACCTCCTCATTTTCTTCATTAACACTAACTAATGAGATCAAATGGGATCCTAGTTGATTAAGATCAAATGGGATCAAATGAAATCAAATGGGATCCTAGTTGATTAAGGTGGATCAAATGGCTCTCCTCAATTCTTTCTCATGTATGAATTGCTCTATCCGGTTGGCCTTGGAAGCTAGTTGATTAAGGTCACCATATTCTTGAGCCATCAGTTTTTCTTTTAGCTGAGGATGTGTATTCCTAACTACCATGGTTGCACATTTCACTTCTGGCAACTACACTGAGCAATGACTTCCGACCTTTCTAAACCTTTCTATGAAGTCTATTGTCGATTCGTTAATCATTTGCCTCATATTCATCAAATCGACTATAGTTACTTCAGGTTGAGAACTATAAAATCTATCATGGAAACACCTCTCCATGTTTGCCCATTTTTATACTAAATTTGATGGTGAATTTGAGTACCAAGTAAATGCTACACTGTTAGAGAAAAGGGACAAAGCTACAATTGGTGAAATTCATTCTAACTAGCTTCACCACTATGAGTAGTAAATTAGCCTATATGCTCCATAGTTGATTTGTCACCTTCACTAGAGAAAGTGGAGAAAACTAGCATCTTATACCCTTTTGGCAAAGGCATATACGGTCCACCCATTCTAGATACGATTTCTTGGACATGGGCTCTCCATTGGTTTTAGTTGAATGCCAAAATACTTCCTCATGGTTTTGGCTAACAATTTTGGATCAATTAGAGGTGACATCATGGTAGTCCTCAATGGTTGGTAACCATATGACCCCAGTCCAACATCATTGTTGACATATGAGGGCTTTTGATGCAATCCTCCCAAGGAAGGGACCCATCACCAGAGCCATGGCTAGGAGACTTTAGGAAGATTGGGCTAGGGATGCAGGAGAAGGCCACAGGGTTCCCATGAGCCTTAGGGTAGATTTTGGGCCCATGGGCTAAGTATGAGCCCACTTATCTTTGTACATATTAGATTAGGGTTTCATTACTTTTTGGGCCTTGTATTTAGGGCTCCATAGTGTAGGGAGGGTACTCCACAAGTTTAGGGTACCCAAGTAATGTAGGATTTTTCAGCCCTTGTATTTTAAGACACCTAGACTAGTTTTTGTATTAGCAGTAGTTTTGTAATTTCACATGCATTAAGTGTACTATTTGATGTGTGTGTTTGGAGAGAAATTTAATTGAATTGGGAGAAGCCCAATCTAATTAACTTTCAGACCAGCCTAAGGGGGAGGTAAGCATTTGCTTGCTACACCCTAGTGCCACATCATATAGTCACATTTTGTCCATGTCCTTCATGCTTTACATGCCTCATGACACCTAAGCACGAAGAATCTTGGATTTGATCTTGGATTAGTGGGCTGAACCATAGCTGAAATTCACTAATTATAATTAGTGAAATTTTGACTCTAAATTTGGCTCCACAAATTCAAATTCAAGTGAAATTTGAATAGAAATTCAAATTATCTTCCAATTTTGTGTGACACTTAGGTTATAAATAGAGGCCTTGCGTGTGCATTTTGCAACTTTGATCATTTGAGAAATTAGACTTCAAAGTTCAGATCTCATTCTCCCTCTTCTCTCTCTCAAAATTTTGTTCCCTTCTTTCCCTCTCTTTCCACTCATCTTCTCCTACCTTCAATCTCTTATCCATGGCTTTCTATGGTGGTGTGCTTATTCTTGATTCATCTTCTCCTTGAAGTTATGTCTCCAATCACCTTTCCTCCTTCTCCATTCCGCTGTCATTGATCTTTAAGAAGCAAAGGACTCCATTGATGAAGAAGATCCAAGGCCTATAAGCTCTGCATGGAGCTACATTATGTGACATCAGAGCATCTTCATCTAGGTGTAGCTAATTCGGATGATGAGGGGTCTGCAGATTTGAGGACAAATCCTCTTTAAGAGGGAGAGGATGATGAAATCCCTCCAAGGAGGGGACCCATCACCAGAGCCATGGCTAGAAGACTCTAGGAAGATTGGGTCAGGGATGCAGGAGAAGGCCCTAAGGTTCTCATGAGCCTTAGGGTAGATTTTGGGCCTGTAATGACCCGCCTTGCCACTACGATATCACCACTCTAAACCACGTAAATTTCAATTTTTAAAAGAAAACTACATTAATTTGCTTATGAAAAAAATGAAAGTAAACTTTTTCGTCATATACATTCACCAAACAACGCACAATTACTTAAGCAAGTACATATATATATATATATATATATATATATATATATGTATGTATGTATGTATGTATGTATATGTATATATTACTCAATACACATAATTCATATAATGGAAAGTAAATTACTTCTTACATATAATTAAATTTGTGATTTACATCCTCAATTTAAAAAGAATCATAGAACCAGCTACAGAAGAGTTAATTAACAAAACATAACTCTTTTTCAAAATAATCCCAACGTCATCTCAGCTTGGCGGCTCCAAAAAAGAATCTCACTTTGCGTACTCTACTGTTGTCCGTCTACTTCCACAAAACTAAGGTTCATGATCATCATAGGTACCAACCACACGGTACAAAAATTGCAAGGGTGAGTTTATTATAAAAGAAATTAATACAAAAATCAAATGACCATGATTAATAAGAAAACATTAACAAATACCATAATCATACACAAGCATCCATTAGTCTAACATACTAATGGAAGCTTGCTTGTGAGGCTTCTATGGAGGCTGGATCTTTGAGCTTCAATGAGGTTCTTCAATGGTGATTTTCCACCATGGAGATGCAGCGGAAAGCAAAGGAGAAGAGGAGAGGGGAGGCACCATCCACTAGGGAATAAGCCATGGAAGAAGGAGCTTCTCCACCAAGAATGTGCCTTGGATAAGAAGCTTGAAGAGGATGCTTTAATGGAGGAAAAAAAAGAGAGAAGGGGGGAGCACGGAATTGAAGGAATAAAAGAGGGAGAGAAGTGGAACTTTGAAGTGTGTCTCATAAGACTTTCATTCATGAAAGTTACAACAAGTGTTACACATGCTTCTATTTATAGACTAGGTAGCTTCCTTGAGAAGCTTTCTTGAGAAAACTTCCTTGAGAAGCTTCTTTGAGAAAACTTCCTTGGGAAGCTAGAGCTTAGCTACACACACCCCTTTCATAACTAAGCTCACCTCCTTGAGAAGCTTCCTTGAGAAGATTCCTAAAGAAGCTAGAGCTTAGCTACACACACCTTTCTAATAGCTAAGCTCACCTCCTTGAGATGAGAAGTTAGAGCTTAGCTACACACCCCCTATAATAGCTAAGCTCACCCCCATGACAAAATACATGAAAATACAAAAAAGTCCCTACTACAAAGACTACTCAAAATGCCTCGAAATACAAGGCTAAAACCCTATACTACTAGAATGGTCAAAATACAAGGCCCAAACAAAGGAAAAACCTATTTTAATATTTATAAAGATAAGCGGGCTCATACTTAGCCCATGGGCTCGAAATCTACCCTAAGGCTCATGAGAACCCTAGGGCCTTCCCTTGGATCTCTGGCCCAATCTACTTGGAGTCTTTTATCCAATGCCCTTGTTGGGTAGGATTGCATCACATACACTCAACAAGTAGTCATCAGCCTTCCATAATTCCAACCAATCATGCTCGGTATGATGCATGCATCTGACCTTAACTCTCAAATGCAATGTGGTACCATTAATCAGGAAATAGCCTAATGTGTCCACACGACACACTCACTTAGAAAAGCTAGGCAGTAAGTGTTGAGGTCACCCTGTCATGCATGGCAACTCCCCCCCCCCCCAAGGTGATAAGCTTAAGTCTCATGGGAGTTCCAAACCGAGTGACATGCCCCCAAGTACAAGTATTCCCCCTCATGAGAAACTACAAATACTTACTAACAAAGTTTATACTATTTTCATGCAATATAAAGTATGAAACATGGGTACCATTAATGCACTAACCGTGGATAATTAAAGATTCTAAGCCATCCCCCTCCAGAGATGCTTAAAACTCTTTAACCATTCTATTTCCCCCATCAGGGATATCCATCATGGTCTCTGCACCCCACATGTACATACATATCACAAATCACACATCATCACAATGACATTTTCAACATCAACAACATCTCATCTCAATGTCATTATCAACATCAACATCATCTTATCTCAATGTCATTGTCATCATCAATATCATCTCGTCTGAATGTCATTCTACACATCAACATCATCTCATCTCAATGACATTATCAACAACAAGAACATCATTTCATATCAACATAATCATCAATAACAACATCATCTCATATCAATATTATCATAAACACCAACATCATCTCGTATCAATTATTGTCAATATCATCTTCAATAACAACATCATTCTCTATCCACATTATCATAAACATCAACGTCACCTCATATCATTTAATATCATCAGTAAATCATATTCGGCATATGCATACATATATAGTTCATGCCTGAGATTCACACTCCCCAGGTCTTCAGACAATACAAGTCTAATAAAAACAATAATGTCATTTATCAATAACATACGTATTGCATCTCATTCATCAAAAACATTATTTTTCTTGAAAACTAGCATGTAACAGGGACAAGCATACATCCCCATGGTTAGGTTCCCTGACCCCAACTATGGTAACAAAAGCCATAAATTATAATAAACTTCTCTCACCTATCGTGAACTCTCTGTCAATTCTTGTTTGTTTCGCTCAGGTACCTCTCTCGTTCACGTTCGTTAGTCCAAACACAATGTTTAATATACCAAATCAAAGGAAATTTAGTATAGATTTAAAAAAACAAGGTTAATAACAACATTCAGAGTCAATTACCCCTATCAAAACATAAAGGGCTAAGGGGTGTTTCAGATTCTACTAAAAAGAGACGTCATTTTTAAATTCCGATCACGTCAATGTGACCGGAGTTCAACGAAGATCACGAAAATAACATCAATTTTATAAAAAGATAACTTTTACAACATCTCATTTTCAAGGGTTTTTTCAAAGGAAGTGTAAAAACATCTTATTGCAATACCCAAAAAAGAAGAGACACTAAGAGAAGCTCAAACTAACTAGGAGAAAGACTTAAAATTCAAGATTACCTCAGAGAAGCTACAAAAGAAAGAATTGAGGGATTGTTTTCCACCGAATCCTTAAGGTGGATTCTGAGGATTTCGCTCCGTTTAAAATGTTCCTCTTGGTGTGGTGGTTCTGCAGCAAGCAACGGTGGCTCATGGTGGCCACTGGTGATTGTCGGTGGTGGAGGAGGAAGTGTTAAGGCTTGGGTGGGCGTTTGGAGAGAAAAAGTGAAAAATCATGTTTTTCACGTTGAAGAACGTATTTATAATCTGTAGGTCTTGTTTAGCGAACTCGTCTTGCTAAGTAGGAGTCCACTTTTGGCGCTAAGTGTAACTTTTACCGCTTAACACAATTCCTCTCGGGTTGGGATTTGCACTGAGCACAACAATTTGCACTGAGCGCAATTCCTCTTTTGCTAAGCGCGATAATTTGTGCTCAACGCTATTCCTTCTCGGGGTTGGAATTGTGCTTAGTGCGCTTCTCACGCTAAGCGAGAGGTCAAAAATCAATATTTTAAAAATCCCAACGGTCATACCATGGGAACTTGTGTTAGGAACCTACAGTCAGAAAAGGAAGACAATCCAACGGTTAACGAATCCAAGATCGCGATTTTACTGGAATAGGTTTAGGTAAAATTTGAAATATCATAATTTCAAATTAGGTCAATAAATCTCCACATATCTCAACATCCACATCAACGGTCACACATGACTAATTCACACCATACCTCAACCCATTCAAGTCACTCATATAATCAAATAACAGAATAAATATAATTAAACATCGATTTATAGTTAGCAAAATTTTAAGGCGTTACAGGACCTATGGGCTAAGTATGAGTCCACTTATCTTTGTACATATTAGATTAGGGTTTCATTATTTTTTGGGCCTTGTATTTAGGGCTACATAGTGTAGGAAGGGTACCCCACAAGTTTAGGATACCTTAGTAATGTAGGATTTTTCACCCCTTGTATTTTAGGGCACTTAGATTAATTTTTGTATTAGAGTTAGTTCTGTAATTTCACATACATTAAGTGCACTATTTGATGTGTGTGTTGGGAGAGAAATTTAAATGAATTGGAAGAAACCCAATCCAATTAAATTTCAGACCAGCCTAAGGGGGAGGTGAGCATTTTCTTGCTACACCCCATTACCACATCATATAGTCACACTTTGTGCATGTTCTTCATGATTTACATGCCCTATGACACCTAAGCACACATAGTGAAGAATCTTGGATTTGATCTTGGATTAGTGGGTTGAACCATAGTTGAAATTCAAAAATCATAATTAGTAAAAGTTTGGCTCCAAATTTGGCTCCACAAATTCAAATTCGAGTGAAATTTCAATAGAAATTTAAATTCACTTCCAATTTTGTGTGATACTTAGGCTATAAATAGAGACATTGTGTCCACGGCTTCCTATGGTGGTGAGCTTGTTCTTGACTCATCTTCTTCTTGAAGTGGCATCTTCAATCACCTTTCCTCCTTCTCCATTTTGTTGCCATTGATCTTCAAGAAGCAAAGGACTTCATTGATGAAGAAGATCCAAGGCCTACAAGCTCTACAGGGAGCTACATTATGTGGCATCAAAGCATCTTCGTCTAGGTGTAGCTGATTCAGATTATGAGGGGTCTGTAGATTTGAGGACAAATCCTCTTCAAGAGGGAGGGGATGATGAAATCCTCCCAAGGAAGGACCCATCACCAGAGCCATGGCTAGGAGACTCCAGGAAGATTGGGCCAGGGATGCAGGAGAAGGCCCTAAGGTTCTCATGAGCCTTAGGGTAGATTCTAGGCCCATGGGCTAAATATGAATCCACTTATCTTTGTACATATTAGATTAGGGTTTTATTAATTTTTGGGCCTTGTATTTAGGGTTCCATTGTGTAGGGAGGGTGCCCCACAAGTTTAGGGTCCCCTAGTAATGTAAGATTTTCAGCCCATGTATTTTAGGGCACCTAGACTAGTTTTTGTGTTAGGGGTAGTTTTGTAATTTCACATGCATTATGTGCACTATTTGATGTGGTGTTGGGAGAGAAATTTAATTGAATTTGGGAGAAACTCAATCTAATTAAATTTCAAACTAGCCTAAGGGGGAGGTAAGCATTTGCTTGCTACACCCCATTGTAACATCATATAGTCATACTTTGTGCATGTCCTTCATGTTTTACATGCCTTATGCCACCTAAGCAGACTTAGTGGAGAATCTTGGATTAGTGGGTTGAAACATAGCTGAAATTTACTAGTCATAATTAGTGAAATTTTGGCTCAAAATTTGGCTCCACAAATTCAAATTCAAATTCAAGTGAAATTTGAATAGAAATTCAAATTTTCCTCCAATTTAGTGTGACACTTGGGCTATAAATAAAGGCCTTATGTGTACATTTTGTAACTTTTATCATTTGAGAAATTAGACTTCAAAGTCCATACCTCATTCTCCCTCTTCTCTCTCTCAAAATTTCGTTCCCTTCTCTCCCTCTCCCTCCATTCATCTTCTCTTACCCTCAAGCTCTTATCCATGACTTCCTATGGTGGTGAGCTTGTTCTTGACTCATCTTCTCCTTGACGTCTCCAATCACCTTTCCTCCTTCTCCATTCCACTGCCATTGATCTTAAAAAATGAAGGACTCCATTAATGAAGAAGATCCAAGGCCTACAAGCTCTACATAGAGGTACATTAGCTTTCCGTTATTAACTCCTTCATTTATGACCTAATGAATTCCCTTAGGAGGAGGTACAAATGAAGTCACATTTGGCAAACCAATTGGGCCAACAACATTAAGAGAACTTTTGGCTAATCCCAAATGTGCAGGAAAAACGTGGTTAGTATAATCATTTGCACCTGCTTGCCGTCTAAGGGTAACAAAAAATGGATTATTAATGTTGGCGAGCATATAACTCGTATTGGCTACCAAGGGTCTAGGGATAAACCTTATTTGGTTGCCAATCAGTTGGATTGTGTTAAACATTCCTGCCAACACCGTATTCGGCGAAGTTTCCTACCATGTAGACTTAAAAGGCATATTCAACTGGACCAGTGGGATTAACCCTACTCGAATTGTGTGCGGAATCATGATTACTTACCCGATTCATCACTTCTAGATTTCTAGGCACAAACAAAGCATAATTATTGCTGACATGCGCCTTTCTTGCCTTCAATTCTTTAGATTGATGCATCTTATTTTGCACCATGGGTTTGACTATTTCGGCTAACTGTCTAGATAGTTGATACATGATATTATGTATCCCTAAGTCTATCTGCTGCCAAATGAATGAGGTAGTCATCACCATGAGTGTTTCCTCAGGCGTGCTTACAATAGTAGGCACCATAATCAATGTAGTGCTAGCGAAGGAATAAGCCATGTAGTTGCTACAAGGCTTGTCATTAAAGGAACAAACATTCCTAATGAACTCTCTCCTTGTTTTGAATTGTTCTTCCTCTTGGTTTGTTGATCCATATCACGCGTAGTAGTCTTAGTAGAGCACAAATGCATAGACTGGTAAAACTCTGTTCATGATTCAAATCATTTGATCAAGTCACCCACATAGATCCCATTAGGTGTGCCAATTTTGTTGTCACACAAAATTTCAAGGATTAGCCAAAACGAATTTGATTATAACTACTTCAACACAATTCTAGAATTTGAGTGATTGAATCAAGTGATTTGGTCGTCAAGAGAGAAAATTTGCCTCTTGACCTTTTGTGGGCTCTCAAGTTACTAAAGAAAACACTTGACTTAGGGTGAATCTTAACTAGAATGTAAACATACTATACGAAAATGTTGAATTCGAAAGAAAGCAATAAAATCCACAAAGGTAATCTGCAAAATAATTAAAAGAATAATTGTATTGATGGGTCATTTTTTTTGGAAGGTCCCTACAAAAGTTTTTGCAACAACTATTTATACTGTAAAATCTAAAGTAACTTAATCTAAATCATGTTTATCCATGTTCATACACGAGTCCTTCATTTCAACTAATTCGGCTAGTTTATTCATGTTTCGGCTAAACAACCATGCAACACATATTCTACATTTCGATTTTTTAGGAACCACTTCCTAGACCATGGAATCTTCAGGTTCACAACTGATTTCATCCAGAATCCTATGATTTTAGCCTCGAGTCAAACTCTGATGCACTTATCTTCAGAGCTTCCTCTAGATTTTCAAAACCAGTTGAATTGTTTCTATAACAATCATATCTTATCATTTATCCGAAATAACAAAAAAATACCCTTTTCGATTAAGTTTCTATCTTGACTCATTCAGTTAACTAAGAATATTTCGACAAGTAAGTTTCAAAATTTCAATTATTGGTTAAATAATATTTAATTGATGAGAAAGATTTTGAGTTACCATTGCCATTGGGAGAAAATGTTTTTGTCAAGAGTAGTTAAGTTAGTATTATTTTCATTTGATGGTAAGAAGGGGACATATACAGATATTTGATTTGTTGTCACTTGAAGGTCTTGGTGAAGTTCATAAAAAATATGTGGAGTCGAACTTGGGATGGGAACAAGATAGGTGGCTAATGACAATAATTGACATGTAAATATTTTGAGGTTGAAGGATGTGATTATCTTTTCTATCCATATTGAAAATTCTTATTTTTATTTTGAAATAGTGAAACATAATCTTTAGCCAATATTGAAAAGCAAGCATGGAGATATTTAAAACAATATTTTTACTCAATTTCTTACTTGATTTTAACTTCTAGAAAATAGGGTTTCTATGTCGGTTCTGTAGCGCATTTCACGATGGTTCAAAAATCGTTTTTGAAGCCACGGTCATGGAAAGTCAACACTTTTCATGACAATTTTTAATCTGTCTTAGATTTATTCCTTCTACATCGATTCTTCACGAAACTGTCTTAGAATTTATTTTTTTTAAAAAAAAAGAAAATTGATATTTCTAAGACGATTGTTATAAAAAAAAAAACTATCTTAGAAAATCCACTTTCTAAGATGGTTGTCTGAAAAAACCATCTTAGAAATACACTACAACTGAACTGATAGTCAATGAGATCAAACATTTAACTGGGATATGAAAGGACTGGAAAACAATATAAATCGTTATAAATAGAGAGCTAGTAAATACAAACAATGTGCCTCGAGATTTGTAAAAAGAATAAGACAATGATAATCTTTTAAAAAATTCATGTTCAGAATTGCATACTCCAAACTTGGTTGAAAATGCAAAACTTAATGGTGAAATTTTCTGCATATCGGTATGATGCTTTGACAAAATAACCCAAATTTTACAGTTAAAAGGGCTTGAAAAGTTTAATTCAATCATATCCTTGTTGTTTTCATCCGATACACTGAAATCAATGAGCTTTACTACAATTTCAGCACTTTCTTGCACATGTTGCATGTTATAAGGGTCGGTCCACAATTTATTTACAAATTGCAGTCTCCTTTGTTTTCCAACGGGAGGAACTTCCCATTATGCATAAAGCAGTTCCCCTCCTCTGCTGTAAGTTTAGTGTTCACCTTCCTAGCAATATGTTCCCTTTCTTGCTTCAGAGCTCTAATGATGCATTTGATTATCAATCAAAAGCAAAAGATTAATATACTATTCTTTGTTCATTATACAAATAAAAGCATGCAAGGCCATGCACTAATTTATTAGAATTTTCTAAAATAAACTTGTTTTTTGTACCCGAGCTTTATCAAAGACACTTGATTTAAGGAATTATCAAAGACGCCTAGAAGTGCAGGACTAGCAGGAATTATCAAAGACACCTGTTTTTCAAAGACACATGCATACCTTGCTGAAATAGAGCCTGCAGGCTCATCACCTAGAAGTGCAGGACTAGCATTTCCAAGCTCTGCCAGGTGCTGTTCTAACCGAGTCAATCTTCTAAGTTCAACTTCCATATATACCTGATCAGAAGGGTTTCCCCTTAACAGAAGAAAAAATTGTGTCCGGTGCACAAGAGATATGTGGCATAAATGCCATAACATGATAATTTGCTTTCTCCTGCTGATCAAATAGTATATGCCATGGCAAGGGAGACCGATCAGGTGTATCCTTTTCTTCATTTAATGACTTGTTTGCTTCCAGCTCCAAAACCTAAACATGTGTGTGCAGGGGATAAAAGGTATCAACATATCATATGCCAATAAGAATAACAAATTACTATTACACTTAAAGTCTTAAACTCATACAAGTATTATCTGCAATAGGTTTAACCTGAAAGAAATGCTGACATGATTCAATGTGAGAAATAGTTTTCTAAAATGGAAAAATGAGAATGCAGCTTCTGGTAATGCAGTTTTGCCCCTAGCTCTTTTAACTTGGTAACATAAACTCTGAAGCTCCAAATGTTCTCCTCCGCAGCATTCTTGAACATCTTTTGAATCTTCATCACATTCACTGATTTTGATTTCCTTGTAGCTGGGCTTCCTTCCCGTGATAAAATAGAATTACAACTTTCATCATCCTTTCGTGGAGTATCTTTATGTAACTTAGCAAAAGAATCACTGCCAGAGATGCCAATGACCTTAGACATGAATTCATAGAAAAGTCAAGGCTTCGTAACTCCCCTTCAAGCCTCACAACTTCCTTTTGCAACTGTCAAACTAGTGTCTTATTTGAAACAACCTATTAAAAGATCATCACCATCTATCTTAGTATATACTTTTCTTTTTTCATGGAAAATATGAAAGCTTGTAATCAATGAGGTGGCTTCTTGAAATAATAAAAACAAAATGAATATCATGTTGTACATTTTAGTGTAATTGATCTCTTTATTATGTTAAAATAAGAGTGCACGCTTGTTTTAATGTAATAACGAGATGTTCGGTTTAGGCAAATTTTGGAAGTTACATGGAAGTTACTAAAACTTCCATCAACGGTTGGAAGTTACATGGAAGTTACTAAAACTTCTATCAACGATAGTTTTTAAAAAGAAATAACTTCCATCAACCGCCAAAAACCACCTGTTCTTTGATCATAAATAATCATTCTGGTTCAGAAAGCATAACGGGTGACAAAACATACAAGACCAAAACAAAACTCTTGAATTATAATCTTCTGATTTTATCCGATTGAACAATTTTGGTTGAACCCCAAAATTTGATTCAATCTGAAAGAGTTATACACGACTTCAGATTTATCCAGTATCATCTCGATTTTCAAAATAACCAACAAAAGATTGAATCAAATTTTTCGAGATGACGAACGATAGTTCGAAGATGACAAGCAAGTTTGCAAAGTTGGACAAGTTTGAAGGGCAGGATTTCAGAAGATGGCAGAAGAAGATGCACTTTCTCTTGACAACATTGAAAGTGGTGTATGTGCTGAGTACACCGATGCCGGTGTTTATGGAAGACGAAACTCTGGATCAAACAAGGAAGCGTTCGAAATGGGAGAACGACGATTACATTTGTCGTGGGCACATTCTGAAAGGTATGTCTGACTCTCTTTTTGATATTTATCAAAATGTTGAGTCTGCTAAGGAATTATGGGACTCTCTTGAATCCAAGTATATGGCAGAAGATGCCTCAAGTAACAAATTCTTAGTTAGTAATTTCTTTAATTACAAAATGATTGATTCGAGGCCTGTTATGGAACAATATAATGAACTGCTACGGATTTTGGGTCAGTTTACTCAACATGATTTGAAAATGGATGAATCCATTGCAATTTCATCTATAATTGATAAACTGCCTTCTTCTTGGAAAGACTTCAAGCATACCTTGAAACATAAGAAGGAAGAGTTGACTCTGGTTCAGCTCGGTAGTCATTTCATGATTGAGGAGTCGATGAGGGCTCAGGAAATTGACAAAGTCAATGATAAAAACGTAGCAGGTTCCTCTTTCGTTAATATGGTAGAGGAAAGTGGAACAATTAAGAAAAATTACAATGCTAAAGGTAACAAACAAAAATTTCAAGGAAATATGAACAAAGGTCCAAACAAACAGACAAAATTGTCATGTTGGAAGTGTGGGAAACCTGGTCATTTAAAGAGGGATTGTCGGGTGTTCAAAGGAAAGAACAACGCTGGTCCAAGTGGGTCTAATGATCCTGAAAAGCAACAAGGTCAGATTGTAGTGAATAATTTTAATTCGAATACAAATTCAAATTATGTATCACTAATATCTTATGCATACTATGTGCAGGATGATGACGTTGCTTGGTGGTTTGATTCGGGAGCAACAAGCCATGTGTGCAAAGATCGTCGTTGGTTCAAGGAATTTAGACCAATTGATGATGGCTCTATTGTGAAGATGGGCAATGTTGCAACTGAACCAATCCTAGGATTAGGTTGTGTGAATTTAGTTTTTACTTCCGGAAAAAGTTTGTATTTGGATCATGTCTTATTTGTACCTAGTATTCGTAAGAACTTATTGTCTGGTATAGTTTTAAATAATTGTGGTTTCAAGCAAGTACTTGAAAGTGACAAGTACATCTTGTCAAGACATGGTTCGTTTGTTGGATTTGGTTATCGTTGTAATGGAATGTTTAAATTAAACATTGATGTTTCTTTTGTTCATGAATCTGTCTGTATGGCCTGGTGTAGTTCTATAACTAATATGACAAAATCAGAAATTTGGCATGCTAGATTAGGACATGTTCATTACAAAAGATTAAAAGATATGTCAAAAACAAGTATGATTCCTCCTTTTGATATGAACATTGAAAAATGCAAAACTTGCATGTTGACCAAGACCACTAGGAAACCTTTTAAGGATGTTAAAAGTGAGACTAAAGTCTCAGACCTTATTCATAGTGATTTGTGTGATTTGCATGCTACTCCATCATTAGGTCATAAAAAAATATCTTGTTACTTTTATTGATGATGCATCAAGGTATTGTTATGTATATTTATTAAATACAAAAGATGAAGCTCTTGATAAATTTAAAATTTATAAGAAAGAGGTAGAACTTCATCAAAATGGGCTAATCAAAACTCTTCGTACGGATAGGGGAGGTGAGTATTATGATCCGGTTTGTTTTCAATCTACTGGAATAATACATCAAACTACAGCTCCCTATACACCACAACAGAATGGTGTAACCGAAAGGAAGAATAGAACCTTGAAAGAAATGGTGAATTCCATGTTATCCTATTCGGGTTTAAGTGAAGGATTTTGGGGTGAGGCTATGTTGACAGCCTGTTACTTGTTGAACCGAATTCCTAACAAAAGGAATAAGGTTACCCCATATGAACTTTGGCACAAAAACACACCAAATTTGAGTTATCTCAAAATTTGGGGATGTAGGGCTGTGAGAACTCAGCATAATTTGGCCGATCATTTAACCAAAGGGTTAAGTAGAGATCTCGTGAAAAGGTCGGCTGTGGGATTAGGATTAAAGTCCATCTGAAATCTCTTATGTTAAGATACCCAATTCCCATCTAATATGACATTAGGTGCTGAATTCAATGTGGAAAGCTTAACATGTAGAGATTGGAACACATCATCGAAAGTATCCCAAAAGGTATGTGTTCGGTTCTGCAAGTTAAGGAGGTTGAAGTATAACTTCTCAATGGTTCTTTTGAAAAATTGCATTTGCAGGTGCAAGAAAGAAAAGGACTACCTATATAAGCATGAAGTTTAGCCGCTTCAAGAAGCTGGGACTTGGCTTTGATATGCTTATGAAGGATAGGGACACAGGCTAGTAAATTAGTGTCGAGCAAGAGTAATGTTATAAACTATTGTGCAAATTATCTTCATGTATTCATTATGAATAGAAAGGGTTCAATCCTTAGTGACACCCTGATATTCGAATATTTGAAACGTGTAATTTGCTAAGATGAAATTCAATCGTCACGATATTTCATCTATGCAGTAGTTTGTTGTATGTTATGACTTTGGTGATTTGATCGGTAATTACACTAAAATGGGGGAGGTTTGTTGGACATTTTAGTGTAATTGATCTCTTTATTATGTTAAAATAAGAGTGCACACTTGTTTTAATGTAATAACGAGATGTTCGGTTTAGGCAAATTTTGGAAGTTACATGGAAGTTACTAAAACTTCCATCAACGGTTGGAAGTTACATGGAAGTTACTAAAACTTCTATCAACGACAGTTTTTAAAAAGAAATAACTTCCATCAACCTCCAAAAACCACCTGTTCTTTGATCATAAATAATCATTCTGGTTCAGAAGGCATAACGGGTGACAAAACATACAAGACCAAAACAAAACTCTTGAATTATAATCTTCTGATTTTATCCGATTGAACAATTTTGGTTGAACCCCGAAATTTGATTCAATCTGAAAGTGTTATACACGACTTCAGATTTATCCCGTATCATCTCGATTTTCAAAATAACCAACATATCACATAGTGAGTAGAGGGGAATTACAATTGCCACTCGAAATAAAAGGCAAGGTGTTTTTTATGAAGAAGGTGCATCCATCACTTTTCTCAATAATTTCAAATACTTCTACCAAACAAGTATCAGAAACCTAGGAGAGCTACTATCATAATTACACTTCTCAAAAAGATTGGAAGATACCAAACTGCTGCAAGCTTCTATTTGCAAACAAATTTTTAGGAAAAAATAATTTTATTAAGCGTGAATCTCCTGTGCCACAGAGAATTTCAGAATCAGAGACCAATGGAAGAGACTGTATGAGCTGGAATATTCTGGATGCTATACTAAGGGATACAAAATATATTGTAATGTTGTCAGTGGACCTTTGACAGAAAATCTAACAGAAGTTTATTGATTTACCCAAAAATAAAAATAAAAATATTTTGTACAAACACTGGAAGGCACCTTGTAAGATAACAATGTCACAGGAATTATGGTGATACCAAAGCCAACAACTATTTCAGTTTAAAGAAAACAAAGGAAATTATTTGCAGTAAGCTATAAGGTTATATCTTTTATAGACTGACCTTGGGAACATAATCAGAAGCCACCCACCGCAAAGCTTAGGAGCTTCATCATACGGTAATATGTCAACAAAAACCTACATGGCAAGGTGAAGATTTTCAGAACCTGATGCTACATATAAAAAGCAATTTGTGAACATGGTCACTTACTTTTCCTCCCATGGAAATTAATGCATTGGCCTCTGGCTCTAAATCCTTTTGCTTACTCTGCATTTCATTTTGTGAAATTGTACCTTTATATTCAACCCAAGGCCCGGAAACAATAGTTACAATACAATAGCAAGTACGAAGCAAACTTTAGAACTTCTGAACACATTTCAATGGAATACTCATGGGAGTATGACAGCAGGAGATTGATTGGTGAAGGTTAGATCTTTGTTTGAGTAAACCCCTAATTAAATTGCTCTTCCACATATTATTTATTATATTAGTCTTCTAAAGATTTTTGTCATCGTGCAAGTCCCCTCAAAGATCTATAAGCATCGCCAAATTCATCCTTATAAAGGACCAGTGAAAAAATCATTACAAGAATAAGGTGTCACCATGCTAATCTTTGGGTGACGAATATAAGGGTTAGACTTCTAGTAAACCCACTTGATCATGATTAATATTATCCTACATCAGCAATGATTTGATAAATACCACATTGCCAGTCAGCTTGGATATTAAATAGATCACTTTCAAGACTCAACCTGTTCAGATTAAGCGTTCATAGCTAAGTCGTTAGTGCAGTAAACATAAAAAGATTAAAAAAACAGGAATATGATATACCCATCAGGAAAATGGTAGGCTTTGCCAGGCTCTAAATTTCCCAATCCTATTCTTGGCAAACAAATATCAAGCAAATGCCCTTCTAAATGCAATGTACACAAATGAAAAATCAAGAAAAGAATGAGATTTACAGAAGCATAATTATAAATTCTTATAAGCAGTGTAATAATCATACATTCAAGAGAAAATTGAAGAATTTCATGGTTGCAAAAATTTAAACCTGGAGTTCAGTTTTCTCATGGGCTCATAAAAAAATAGTGAAACCTCCTTCCCTTTCTCGAGTATAGGCTCGAATTCCCCACCCAGGTTCTCAAAGAAACCATAGTGTACATCACATGACAATAATATAATAATAACTACAACCCTGAGACAGATTAAACAAGAACAAAAATAATCTAATATTTGATTATTGAAAACTTACAACTCCATCTTTGATAGTAAGATATACTCCACACAATCAGAATTGCAGCAAGAACAGGATCAGATTCAATGCTCCGGCCAATGGAAAAGAATGACTAAAAAAGAAAATACAAACCAAAATCATGGCTATCTACTTGAAATAATATTGAATTTTGCATCTTGTTTATATCCTTCACTTTCTATTCTACACCTCCACCCCAAAGTAAAAATAGAAAGTAAAACTACTCAAATGAATTAATACCAAATAAGCATTGGTTTGATTCTTGTTTTACTATAAAATAAGAAAAATATTCCAGACATTATTTAAACCAATTTAAATCGAATGGTCTGTGTCTTTATTTTATCCAACAAGTAACGTATAATCTAGTTGAATTGTGTTAAAATCTTGCCAACTTTTTTGGTTGTTGAGCATTGCAGAGACAATTGATATATGGACTGGGAGATATGAATTTTATTATTTATTTATATGTGATGAACATTGACTTATTAAACTAATCAACACTCAGCTTCCTTTTCTCCCTTCCCTATCTGTTGTACTCTTGATTTTCATATTGTTATACATGGTCTGCACTCCTCTTTAGTCTCTACGCTGCACAATAATAGGATACATATTTTACAGTTGAAGTGAAGCATTCATACTTTGTTGAAATTGAAATGTGCATTGTCTAATAGGGCTTTATATTTTACAACAGCCTTTTTGGTGGTTACCTTTTATGTTGATGTCTGCCGTTGCTCTCCTAAATATCCCACCAATTATGTTTGCCACTCTCAAGGTCTCATTCACAACCTGTATTGCACAAATGATTTAAAAACAAGTAAAGGATAAGATTACAAAGTAAACAAACACCAACATAGTTCCTAATAGCAGTTGTTTACTTTATATCCTTACTGTTAATTTAACTACACACTGAGGATTGAGTTACATTTTTATACTTACACATTGAGTAAATGCCATTGACTTATAATCTGTCCATTCCAGTGGTGCCCCTGGGTGACTCTTTGCTCTAATTTGGTCATGCTCTGATTTGGTCATACTTACACATTTCATGATACTCTATAGTTTTTTTTACAGCATGATACAAGCTAGTGGCAATCTTTAATAAAAGTGTACGTCATGATCGAGATAAGAAAATTAGAAAAGCATCCTTTCCAATTCATATTTTATTATGCAAACAATTGATGAGTTTTAATTTATTATTCAGTACTTTTCATTAGTAAGGATAATATAATTGATAAATTACTTTAGAAGAAACAAAAACTTTGAATCGGCAATACCTTGTAGCGATGATATGAATCAATGGCTACATCTCCACTTTCTCTATCCTTTATTGTATCTGCATGCCAATTCGCATATGAACAATTGTATAAACCCTTTGGAGAAAAAAATAATAAGAGGGAATCATATATATATATATATATATATATATATATATATATATATATATATATATATATATACCTGGATATTTATGGTTAAAGATATCCCAAATACTTGGTCCTCTACCACCCTCATTTGTTGCACCTTCGTACTGCATAATACATAATCATGAACACCACAAAATAAAGTAAGAAAAAAACTAAAACATTTTAACATTTTAACTTATTATGTCATGCACGTACGGTAATATATATGAGAAAAAATTTATACATCAATGATATAAAATAGTTTTAAATTGTTATACAGAAACATAACTTTTGTCTCCGATTAATAATACATCATGCATGCATTATTTTCTGAATGTACAAATAAACAGAAAGAAAAATGATAATCGTGAATGCTAAAAACATTGATAGGATGATCTCTTTTGTGGCTCAATAGGTCCTAAGTGCAGATTTGATCATTTGCACAACCTCTAAAGACTTTTTTAATTCATAAACAAAAAAATACAAGTTCTTTCTAATATAAGGTTCAACAAAGCCTCTTTACTACAACTCTTACTTTTAAGGAGAGAGGCACATCATATGAAACCAATAAGTGTGATTAGGATGGGAGTCAGGACCCACTCATGGATAGCTTTAAGAAGGCAGAAACATTAACTTTCACTCAAAGGATTTTCTTTGTTATCCCATAAAACATTAATATTGACAAGTTTACCTAGAAGCTTAGTTGCAGCACCTAACGTTCCCCCGTGGCAATAAGATCATCTATGATTAAGGCTCGTTCTCCAGGTTGTACAGCCCCTACATGCATCTCCATTTTGTCTGTTCCATACTCCAAAGAATACTCTTCTGAGATAACCTACCCTGTAAAGATAATTGAAACATGACCATTCAAATAAATCAAAACATCTTCTCTGTCATAGAAACTTTAAGAGCATTTAATGACCACATTGAAGAAGTACAAAACTTAGAATTAGAGGAACATACACAACACATAAATTCAAAGATCTCAAATCATAATTATCATACCAGGCAATTTATTGGGTTTCCTAATGGGGACAAATTTTGCTCCAATAGCTAATGCAATGGATGAATCAAATATAAAGCCCCTAGCTTCAACTCCTACATTGGGTCATAAATACAGGTATCAAACACAAATTAGTAACTTATTTTGACGAAAAGTAAAGGAAAATGAACTATCCAGAATTCGAGCAACATTATTCCAGTAAATAGTATCAGCATTGTACTTGAAACAGGTCAAGAGAAAGACATATTAATTATGACCGGTGCCCATAGACAAGGAAACAATGTCATGTTGGAGATGCAACCAGCCCATCTAATGATCATTTGCATGGGATTGGAGGTTCTATGACAAGGTCCAAGGCTAAGAGGATGAAACAAGCATTACAAGGCCGGATTCTAAATATCAAAGAGAAAGAAGACCAATGTGAATTAAGAGTTACACCTAATTGGGCCACTCTCTTACAAATTGATGAAAATGCTTTGAGGTTAACTTGAAAAATCATTTTGGAAAGCTCAATTTACAAGACAAGAAGCATCCATGGGCTAAGTTGATCAATTTTGGTGGACTATCAATATTGGACTGATTAGATAATAATTAAACCCAACATGGATGGATCAATCACTAGAGCAAAGAGTATGAGATTTCAAAAAGAGTTTGGTGAGAGACTAAATTTTCTCATGGATGAAAGAGAAGAAGAAGCAAAGCTCATAACTTTTAGTCGACCCTTAGAATAAGATTTATTTTCACTTTTTAATTGAATTTTGGGTCTATTTTTGAACTTGTAATGGGCTGCCATGACCTTGTAGTGTTATTTTAAAGTCCTTTAATTATTAGATTAGTTATTGGGTCTTAGCCTAAATTAGGGTTATTAGTAGGAGTATAAATAGATTTCTTAAACACTTTGTTGGCAGATTTTGAAAATTATTGAGAGTTGAGGGTTTCTCTATTGTGAGAGTTTTTCCTTTGTTCTTGGGTTAAGAACTAATAATGTTGGTTCTAAGGGCAGGTCGCGGTTAGGGTTGCACTCCTTTTGATAACTTTGGTTCTACTAACAGGTCCTAAGTTTTCTCTTATCATTTGGTATCAGAGCTTCGGTTCTTGAAATCAGGTGTTATCTATCCTTTGTGTTTTCTTTGCTTTTGTGTTTCCTCGTTTGTTTGTTCTTAGCCTTTTGTTTAACTATTATTATTTCATCTCCCTTTGTTTTATTTCTAGTCTATCTTTCTTTTCTGAACTCTATCTAGTATCAATATCCTTTGTCTTCCTTATATATATATATATATATATATATATATTAGAATTTTGAAAACATGTTTGGTTTGACTTCTTATTTTCTGCTTTCAAGAAATAAAAACACTGAAAATGTGTTTTCAAAAGGAAATGTATTTTTAGATTTGCTTAAAATTACATTCCTTGTCACCGCGTTTTCATTTTACCCAAAATGAGGTTCTTAGTTTCAACTGAAAACGAGATTTTATTGTTTCCAGTTTTTGGTTCGTTTGGGAAAATATTTTCACTGAAAATGAAAACATAAATCCAACCAAACACATTTTCATCACCATTTTCTATTTCCAGTGAAAATGAAAACAAAAAACAACCAAACCAAACACCCCCTAAAGTTGCCAAAATTTTGTTACAATCCATATTTAGGTAACTAAAGTTGCTAGGATCTCAATTTGTTTTTCAAATTTGGAGCCAAAATTTTGTTACAGCTCATATTTGGATAATTGAAATTTGGATCTGAATTTGATTTTCAAATTTGGAACCAAAATTCTGTTACTGTCTAGATTTGGATTTGCCCAATCACATATTTGCATTCAAATTCAAATTTCGTTCAAAAAAGTGCAGAGAAAAAAAAAGTAACAAAAAAAACACTTTCTTAAATCTCTTGTTACTTTTACTCTGTTTGTTCTTAGTCGCTAAGTTCTCATTGATCTCTTGTTGTGTCTTGTCATGTATAACCAACCCCAAAGGTTCTTACTTAAGAGTTCATAAGGAGAAGTTGAGTGGTAAAAGGAAAGAGTGGTGAGACTTTTAGAGGGAAAAAACCAAAAAGAGTAAAACACGAGTGAAAAGAATTATTGAGTGTAAACATGTGAGAGAGTGTTTATGTGAGGATCTTTATTTTTCCATTTACGATCACTTCTAACACAATTCTTCCAACAATTTTAACCATGAGTGGAGAAGAAAGAGTGGATCTCAAGTTGTTTATTAAAGCTGTTAACGAAAAATTTCAAGCTTTAAACTTGAGATTCGATAGTTTGCAATCTCCATTCCAATCTAGAAGTCATAGACGATCAACTTCAGAAGAAGAAGAGGAGGAGTATTCAGATGCAAGATGTCATGGAAGAAGGCAAAGAAGCAAGAGATAATCATTTGGGGAGCATTAAGATGACAATCCCTACGTTTCAAGGTAAAATGATCCTGAATTGTATTTGGAGTTGGAGAGAAAGGTTGAACATGTGTTTGATTGCCACAATTATTCTGAGGAGAAAAATGTTAAACTAGTTATTGTTGAATTCACCGATTATGCTAGTATTTAGTGGGATCAACTTATGACTAGTAGGCGCAGGAATGGTGAAAGACCTATTAGTAGATGGAAGGAGATGAAAGACTTTAATAAGAAGGAGATCTGTACCTAGCCACTATCATAGGGATTTGCACACTCAAGGTTCAATGAGTGTGGAAGAATACTACAAGGAGATAGAAATAGCCATGATTAGAGCCAATGTTGAAGAAGACCGTGAGGCAACTATGGTCAGATTCATTGGAGGTCTAAAGCAGGAGATAGCCGATGTGCTAGAATTGCAAAATTATGTGGAGATGGAGGACTTGCTGCACAAATCTATTCAAGTGGAGAGGCAATTGAAAGCTAAGAGTACTTCCAAATTTGCTTCCACTTTTTCATGGAAGTCAAATTGGCAAAACAACAAATATGTGACAATGTCAAAAGATGAAGCTAAGTCCAAAAATTCATTTGCTGCACCTAAAGGTAAAATGGAAATTAATTCATCTTCTAGATCTCGTGATATCAAATGTTTAAGGTGTCAAGGTGTTGGACATATTACTTCTCAATGTCCAAATAAAAGAGCCATGATATTGCTGGATAATGGAGACATAAGAGTGAGAGCTCAAGTGATGATGAAATGTCACTATTGGAGGATTACGGTGATGTTGATGTTGAACCTGTAAATGGAGATGTGCTTATTACTAGGTGTGCTCTTAACATGCAGCCTAAGGTAGGAGGTGATGAGGAGCAACGTGAGCATATTTTTCATACAAGATGCCACATAAAAGACAATGTATGCAATTTGATCATTGATAATGAAAGTTGTACTAATGTTGCTAGCACCTCGTTGGCTGAGAAATTGGGTTTGTCCACATTAAAGCACCCTAATCCATATAGACTTCAGTGGCTGAATGATTGTGGAGACATAAGGGTGACCAAGCAAGTGTTGGTTTCTTTTCCATTGGTAAATACAAGGATGAAGTTCTTTGTGATGTGGTACCCATGCATGCTAGGAATATACTTCTAGGGCATCCATGGCAATTTGATAGAAAAGTTACACATGATGGTTGCAAAAATAGATATGCTTTTGTTTTGAACAATCACACCATTTTTTTAACACCTCTCCCGCTCGTTAAGACCTATGCCAATCAAATCAGAATTGTAAGAGAGTTTAAGTTGACAAAAGAACAATTAAGCATTCAAGAAAAAAAGATAAAATAAAAAATGATAGTGAGCAAAAGAAAGAAATGAATAAAAAAGAAAACAAAAAAGAGAAAAATAAGAAAGTGAGTGCATTTGCAAAGAAAAGAGAGGTTGAGAGTGATTTGATGGCTAAAGAGCAACTACTTGTACTCATGTACAAGGATGTTTATTTTACTAAAAATCTTAACTCTTGTTTGCCTTGTGAGGTTGTTTCCTTGTTATAGGAATTTGTTGATGTTTTTCCAGAAGAAATTCCATATGGATTACCTCCTTTAAGAGGTATTGAGTATCAAATTGACTTCATTCCTGGTGCTTCACTTCCAAATAGGTCAGCCTATAGGTCAAGTCCAGAAGGAGCAAAGGAGATTCAAAGGCAAGTTGATGAGTTCTTGCAAAAGGGATTTGTAAGGAAAAGCCTTAGCCCGTGTTTTGTTCATATGATCTTGGTTCCAAAGAAAGATGGGACATGGCGCATGTTTACAGACTGCCAAGCCATAAATAAAATCACTGTAAAGTATAGATGTGACACCCCATACCCCCTATATATATATATATATATATATATATATATATATATAAGAAAAACATATAAAAATGCATAATTAACTAAAATAATTTTATTCAATTAACATAAAGGAACTCATGTGAGTAAAAGGGTCACATTAGCTTTAAGATTACCAAATAAAACTTATTAAAAACATATCCGGCTCAGAACAAGGCCGTCAAAGTTTACAAAAGAAATTTTGTTAAATCAGTGAGGTAAAATAAAATAACATCATGCAATTAAAATAAAAACTCATCCCCAATGTCATATCCTATCAAAGCATTGTGTCCCAACGTCCTCTAGCACGAGGTTCCTTAAAGTCATCCACCTAATCATCTGCTCCTACGAACACAAGATTCAAGATCATCACAGGATCCAAGCACAAATAATACATAGGGAGTGAGTTATCACATTTCTAAAAAAAATACAAATAAACAAAGATGTAATTAAAATAAATTATGGAAGTATTTATAACATAGCTCAACTTAATACAACTCACGTCATTTCACCACTTTATCATTTAAAATTCATTTTTCAATCATCAATCACATTACACATGAATCCCACACTCAGGTCAAGACATATAAACACTCATCAATTTCATAATAAACAATTAGCAAGCGTTATGCAACAATAATACTAAGACTCAAGCCTATATGCAATGTCATACCATTTAAGTGAAAAACCACCCTAGGTGCTTAGGAATACATAACAAGACACATCACACAATGGGTATGTCAGGTCACTCTTACTAAGTAAAATCATAAGGTGACCAGTCAGGATCACTCTATTTTAAGAGAATGCTCCAACCATATGGGATCAACATAGGATTAAAGGAGCAGTCAAACCGAGTATCTTTACCCCCAAGGCCTAGACTCCGAAGAATCCGTTACGGTCTCACCTTCCTAATTTAGGTCCAACCCCTAAAAAACATTTTGCACGCAGACACTGCTCATGAGTTATACAATACCCACGACCTCACACTTATATTTCAAACACGTTTAACACATTGCGCTACAATTTAACACCTTAGGTTCCTAACTAGGAATCCTACACTTTCCCTTTAACACTGCGCATAAACACTTTTCTCAAGGTAAACACCAATCGGGTTATTTTATAATTCACAACTCACAACACAAGTATTTTCACATCAAGTGTTAACCACACACTTATTCACAACCAAATTTGATGTCCACAATTTTAACATATCACAACATCACAATCGACCATCACATGTTCATGTGTATCTCACAAATCAATGCATGTTCAATTTTGCACTTATACTCAATCCCAATAAAAATGTTATAATCTCAAAGCAGCATGTTATCTCACAATTCATCACTTATTCAATTTATCACTTAGGCACAATTTCATAATCTCAATATGACAATTTATCATGTCAATCTAGCAAATCTTTTCCAAAGTACAAACAATTTATACAAAAAAATTTCTCACAACATGGGGAGTAAAACCCCTCAAACAATTTCACACAATCATATCAAAATCAATGAATCAAAATCCTAGGTTAAAAACACGAAAACACCAAGAACACTCAATTTTATCAACCAATTTGCATTAGGACATCAATTGGTTCATCAAAAACAAAAATATTGTATTTATAATCATAAAGGAAAAATTATAATTCAATAAACATCCTAAAATAAATCATAATTTGATCCCCTAAAGATCCCTGCACATGTTCATTTTAACCTCAATTGCAATAAAATCATCCCTTACCTATAAGCGGACTCATGTGTGTAGTCCGACAGTGATAGCAATGTCTCTAGCAGTTCCTTAAGATTTCTCAAGCTTTTCCTCTGTTTGCTCTCTTAGAGTTTCCAAGCGTTAGAGAGAAGGGAAAGAGATTGTAGCCTTCATTTTACTGTCAACATGCGAGACTAATTTCTCTCTGCAAAAATATTATTTCGCAAATCCCAATGGTGCAAATGTGTGAGAATTGGTTCTAAAGGTGGTATCCAAATTTCACAATGATCCAACGGTTGAAGAGTCCAGGATTGTTGTTTTACTAGGACAGGTTTTGAGTGTCTGCGGGAAAAGAGAAATCTCAGTGCGAGGGACATTTCTTCCACCACAGACATTATCTCAAAAATCTCAACGATGATGTGTGCCAAAATAAGTTCCAAACCACGTGTTCAAATTTCACAACGATCTAACGTTTAACGAGTCAGAGATCGTTGTTTTACTGAAATAGGTTTGAGTGTATGCGAGAAAAAGAGACGGTTTTGGGAAAGGAAGAAGGGAAAATGGATTTGAGAGGAAGAGAGAACACAGATTCGTGTCATAAATGTAAAAAGTGACCTATTGCATCTCCATTTATAGCTAAGGTACTCTAGGTCTTTTATTAACTCTATTTTTTTTTATTTATTTTATAAAATAAACTCTATTTTATTTTCTATCAAATGAATAAATAAAATATCCTTTTTGTTTTCCTTCAAACCATTATTTTAATTAATAAATTTATTTCTCCTTATTTATTTAATTATAAAAATCTCATCATTTTTCTAAAACTCTATTTATTTTTAAATAAAAATCCTTTTTAATTTATTTTACGAAAAAATTGGGTGTTACAATAGATATCCTATCCCTAGATTAGATGATATGCTTGATGAATTGCATGGTTTGTGTGTGTTTTCTAAAATAGATTTGAAGATTGGATACTATCAAATCTGCATGAAAGAAGATGATGAATGGAAAACAACTTTTAAAACAAAATATGGTTTTTATGAGTTGTTGGTGATGCCATTTGGTTTAACTAATGCACCTGGTACCTTGATGAGGTTAATGAACCATGTTTTGCATGCTTTCATTGGAAAATTTTTGCGGTGTATTTTGATAACATTTTGATCATTTACATGATATTTTTAATGTTTTGAGAGAAAATAAATTATATATCAATCTTAAGAAGTGTTCTTTTTTCCATAAATCAATTATGTTCTTGGGTTTTATCATTAGCTCAAATAGAATAAGTGCAGATGAAGAAAAGGTAAAGGCAATCAGGGAATGGCCTGTACCTAAGAATGCTAATGAGGTAAGAAGTTTTCATGGTTTAACAAGTTTTGATAGAAGATTTGTGAAGAACTTTAGTTCACTTGTTCCACCTTTAAATGAACTTGTTAAAAAAATGTGGTGTTCAAGTAGATTGATGTGCATGAGAAAGCTTTTAATTTATTGAAAGATAAGCACACCAATGCACCTTTGCTTTGTTTGCCTAATTTTGATAAAGATTTTGAAATTGAATGTGATGCTTCTGGTGTTGGAATAGGGGCTGTACTGATGCATGACTCTAAACTAGTTGCATACTTTAGTGAAAAGCTTCATGGGGTAGCATTGAATTATTCCACATATGAAAAATAGTTGTATGCTTTGGTAAGAGATTTGTAGACATGGTAGCACTATTTGTGGCCAAGGGAATTCATAATTCATTTTGACCATCAAAGTTTGAAGTTTCTAAAATCTCAAGGTAAGCTTCAAAAGAGACATGCCAATTGGTTGGAATTAACTGAGATGTCTCCTTATGTGATCAAGTACAAGAATGGTAAGGAAAACATAGTGGTTGATGCTTTATCCGAAAGGTATGCTTTGCTTACTTCTTTGCAAACTAAATTTCTTGGTTTTGAGCTTGTGAAGGACTTGAATGCTACTGATTCTAACTTTGGCAAAGTATGGAATTCTTGTTCTAAACATGACTTTGGGAATTATTATAGACATGATGGTTTCTTCTTTCAGAAATATAAATTGTGTGTACATATGTGTTCCGTGCGTGAAATGTTAGTTAGAGAAAGGCATGACGGTGGAATGATGGGACATTTTGGTTTGAAAGGTCGTGTCAAAGATAAATGACAATGCTTACAAGCTGGACTTGCCAAGAGAATATGGTAACATAAGTGCTACCTTTAATGTGGCTACTCTATCTTTCTTTGATATAGGTAACGAATCGGATTCGAAGATGAATCCTTTCGAAGAGGGAGAGAATGATGGAGGTGCAACCAGCCCATCCTTTACATGGGATTAGAGGTCCTATGACAAGGTCCAAGGCTAAGAGGATGAAGCAAGCATTGCAAGGTCTGATTATAAAGATCAAAGAGAAAGAAGACCAATGTAAATTAAGGGTTGCACCTAATTGGGTTACTTTCTTACAAATTGAAGATGCTTTGAGACCAACTTGAAGAATCACTTTGGGAACCCAATTTACAAGACAAGAATCATCCATGGGCTGAGTTGTTTAATTTTGGTGGACTATTAAAATTGGATTGATTAGATAATAATTAAATCCAACATGGATGGACCAATCACTAGAGCAAGGAGTAAGAGATTTCGAAAAAAGCTTGGCGAGAGACTAAATTATCCCATGGAGGAAAGAGAAGAAGAAGCAAAGCTCATAAATTTTAGTCAACTTTTAGAATATGATTTATTTTTATTTTTTAATTGTATTTTTGGCCTATTTTCGGAATTGTAATGGGTTGCCATGATTTTTTATTGTTATTTTAAAGTCTTTAAATTATTAGAATAATTATTGGGCCTTGGACCTAAATTAGGGTGATTAGTAGGAGTATAGATAGACTCCTTAAACACTTTGTTGATAAATTTTGAAGATTAATGAGATTTGAGAGTTTCTCTATTGTAAAATTTTTTACTTTGTTCTTGGGTTAAGAACTGATAGTGTTGATTCTACCGGCAGGTTGCGATCAGGATCACACTCCTTTTAATAACTTTGTTCTTGAGCAGCGATTGTGACAGAAACAGGAAGAGTAGAAACAAGGGAGACCAATCTCATCACAAGCATAAGTACCCAGTTATTAAAGTGAAAACAAGGTGGTATTTTGAACCAAACTAGTCAAACAGGCTTTTTGTTTCCCAAGATTCAATGTTACCTCTAGATTTGGCTATCCAAAGTCAAAATGCTCAACAATATTTAACAGGGAATCTGCTAGAAATGAAAATCTAAACAAAAATGTGTTCCTTTTTAGTACATATAAGGATCATAAGGATAATATAAAAGATAAGGTTTTCATAGGAATGAGTTTAGACTTAGTTTTAGTAACTTAATGCAAGGGACCACATATCAACCAAACTCTCCAGATCAATGATTCCATACTGATAACATGTAATTCTTTTAATGAATGAGTAGCCCTCTATAACCACTTGCCCTACATTTGCCATGGGAGAATTTGTTCACAGCAACCCGCATCTCAAGGAACAAGCATGGAAAAATAAAAAGTGACATACCAGACATTATTTCCTCATTTTAAATAATCATATTGACATGTAAGTGAAGTAATTACAATAGCAATCCCCCAGCCCCCAGGAGAGAGATGTAACACCCTGATATATATATATATATATATATATATATATATATATATATTAGTAATTATGTTTGATGTTTGATTATTTGTTGCGTTATTTTCATCCGTAATTATTTTTAAGGAAGCTAATTTAGTTAATAGAAGGGTGTGGATAGATAAGGATCTAGCTTCTCAAAGAAGCCTATTGAGAAAGCTTCTCAAAGAAGCCACGAGGAAGCTTCTGGAGGAAGCCTCTTAATGAAGCTTCTAGAGAAAGCTACATGAAGCTGCCTCGGTAAAAACGCTGCCCAGCCTTTGTTAACCGTTGGATCTTCTCGAACTTTGGTCTGCAGCTTCACAAGACACTTTTCCACTATCTGACCGTTGGGATCTTTGAGTAGATCTCTGGAGTGTGCTCGAAGCTTCCGTTCCCGAGAGCATTTCTTATTTAAGCACTTCAGCCTTTGCTTTCGTGTAGCTTAGGAAAAATGTCATTTCTTCTTCTTTCTTTCTTCCAAAGCCATTTCTAAAGTTCCCAGCACTTTCTCCATCACCCACAGCCACCATTAGCCACCACAAACCATTGTTGTTCTCCATTGAAACTCCCCAACGAGAGGAACCCGTCGATTGGAGCGGAATCTTCCAACTTGGCTTGCAGTTTCGGTAGAGAACGAAACCCTAATCTGACCTTTCATTTTCTTTCAAGATAACCATGGTTCTATGCTTGTTTCTTGTTAGTTTCATCTTGTCTTTGCATCTTTTCTGACTTTGGAACCGCCATTGCATGTCTTATGCTTCCTTTGAAAAACCTTAGAGAAAGAGACTTTGTAAACGTTATCCTTTCATGAAATGCATGTTATTTTCGTAACCTACATTGAACCCCGGTCACTTTGGCGTGGTCGGAATTTCCAAATGATGTTCCTTTGTAAAACCCAAAATGCTCTCAGCTCTTTCATGTAGTGATGTGGGTGTTTGACCCAGAGCACTGTTACTAGCTTTGTTTTCTAAAATCCATACTAAGTCTCCTTCTTTTTGGCATGGTAGAGGCTTGTGTGGAATCGATGAGCAAGGACAAAAAGGAATCTTCAAGTGACGCGACAAGGAATCCGCGGGGTAGCTCATGATAGGTAAGGGGAGTTTATTATAAAATTTACCGTTTTAACACCATAGTTAGGGTCAGGGAACCTAGCTATGAGGATATCTGCCTGACCCTGTTGCATGTTGATTTTTCTTCAAAGAAAATTACGTTTTAACTAATGGGATGCGATATATATATATATATATATATATATATATATATATATATATATATATATATATATGTATGTATTGTGATGAATGATATTGTTGTGGTTGTTTGATTTGTGTTGTTTGAAGACCTGTGAGTGTGAATCTCAGGCATGAAAGATATATATGTATATATGTGCGAAATGCAATTTGTTGTTGATGTTGCTATTGAAGATTTTAATTGATATGTGATGATAATGATGATTATGATGATATTGATTTGAGATGACGTTGTTAATAAAGACCATGTCAACATGAATTGTTATATGTGAATATAAAATGAGGTTGTTGTTGTTGTTGATAACGTCATTGAGACGAGATGATATTTATGTTGAGAATGACATGGAAATGGAATGTTGATTGATGTTGGAAATGCATTAGCATGTGCATGTTGTGTATGTTCGTGGGGGGCACTATGCACTGACCTTCCAGGGTCTTTGGCACTAGCTTTTGGCCGCGCTCATACGTTGGATGTTGTGTATGTTCATGGGGGCACTGTGCACTGACCTTTCAGGGTCTTTGGCACTAGCTTTTGGCCACAAACATACGTCGTATGGAGTGTATGTCTTGGGGGGTAGAGTGCACTGACCTTGTCGGATGGCCCAGACGTGGGTAACTAGCGTGGTTAGAGAATCTAAGCATTTCTGAGGGGATGCTTAGGCGCTTTAATTGGTCCATGGTCTTTGGCACTTACTTTTGGCCATGATCATAGCTCATACGACACAGGAAATAGAGTAACTGTGGCCAAGTGTACTTTGTACTAGGGGGTTGTCACCTGGTAGGGAACACCTTTGGGCTCCCAGGCTGATCACCTATGGGAGGGGGGCTGTTACGTGCATAACCGGGTGGTCTCGACAAACTCAGCACAGTTCCCTAAGTGAGAGTGTCGTGTGGACACGCTTAGGCTATTTCCTGAGGTTTGGTTGTTGTCGGTACGTACCACATTGCATCTGAGTGTTGAGTCAGGTGCATGCATCATTTTGTGCAGTCTTGATTGGGTCCATGGATGGATGATGAGTAATTGTTGGATGTGAATGATGAATATTTGTTGGATATGAGTGTTGAATAATGATTGTTGTGTATGCTTATCATGTTTGCCTATGTTCCTTGCTAATTGTGGTTATTTGGAATTGGTATTGGTTCTTTTATAATAAACTCACCCTTGCAATTTTGTATCGTGTGGTTGATACCTGTGATGATCACGAACCTTGTTCGTGGGAGCAAAATGACAGTGGCAGGGTGTAGGGAGTAAGATTCTGGTGAGGAGCCGTCGAGCCGACGTGATGACGTTGGCGTTATTTTGGGAGAGAGTTGTGTTTTGTAATCAACTCCTCCGTAGCTGTTTTTTAAGTTTTATTTTGTTGAGTTAAAGATGTAAAACTGGAATTTTAATTATATATATATGAACATATTTAATTTTCGTTATGTGTATGACATGTACCGAATTATTGTTTCTATGTAATTATGCATATTCACTTAAGTAATGGCGTGTTGTTGGATGAATTTATGTTGTGACAAAATCACTTCTATTTTCATAATAAAAAATTAAGGGAGTTCTTTTTATAAAAATTGAAATTATCGAATATTAGAGTGTGGATACCGTAGCGACGAGGCGGGTCGTTACAAGAGATGTGTCTGTAGCTTAAAGAAGTTACTCATCATTCAATGAAGTATCAAAAGCCTATAGAACATGTATACAATAAGGAACAAATTAGGTAGACTCACCTTACAAGTAAGCTCTCCTTAGAAGCCACCAACAACAAGAAAATTATCCTTGACGACTAATGTGCTAATTTGGGTCTGAGAAAATTCTTCCAACAAATCTCCTGCATATCTCTACAAGACCAAAGAATGCATAGTTAAGTAAAGCAAAGAAATTACACATGTATAATTAAGTAAAGCATTATTGAAGCCATTTAAATTGGAAACTTGTATAAAACTAATCATAATTAACACACACTTAACTAAAAAAAATTCTCAAATGAACCATGTTATGTTCTCCAATTCATTAACCACACATGACACATGTATTTTGACTAACTATGGGGTTACCTATCATCATGCCTCTAACCAAATCAATCAAGTAGTTATTACTTGAACCTCAATGGACATAATAATATAATGACAGAAAAAAATTGTTATCATATCATTCCCTGCTAATAGTCATCTACATCATCAGTGTCATCATATGGGCAACGTCCTTCAAAAACAATGGCATTCACTTTTGACTTGATCGGTAAAGTAATTTGCTACATTATTAGAAGTCGAAAGAAATAGCATGACTAAGAAAGCAAATTCTTAAATGATAAGTTGCAACACATTGCATGACACAAACTAGTCACTGATGCAACTCATTTAGATTTGAGTCATACCTTGTTTTGGTGAACAGGCTGTAAGACCCATAACATTTTTGCATAAGCAAAAATATAGATCCAGACAAATTGTAATAAACAAATATATATTTATGCTCAAATAATTGTCAATAAATTAACAAACTTGTTTATAATGTTTACAATAAATATTAGCACAATATATAAATTCCTCTTATATCATTTAAACCTTTCTAAATCACATGTTTTTAACTTCTAAAAAATATGTTTCCCATTTCTTGCGAATTGTTTTTATGGTCTTCATGTCTAACAATGTTTCATCACCAAACCACTACAAAATATAAAATATACAAATTAGTCACGTGCACGTAAAATGATTAAAAAGTGATAGTAAACTAATAATTGAAACTTGTTAAAGTAAATATACCATGCTCTATTATTCTTCAAACCCCGCATGACTATGTTCCACATCCAATGCATGACATAATAGCCACACTCATAGTCTCCGCTTTGAACATCTCTAAATTCAATATGAAATATATTTAAATTCCATATTACAAAGTTTTAAAATATCACCAGTTGGACTAAAGCATTGATTAAATGAATAACCTTTACTTCAATCTAGTGAGATGTAAGTTGATTAGATTTACCATCCAAACTAGTCTTCAATCTCTTCATTGAACTGGTTAAAAAAACATCAATGTATGTAGGAGGATAAAAAGATTTATGTATTCATGCTAAGAATAGAGTAAATGAGTTATAATTTAAAACTTAACTTGTTAATTGCGGCTTGGATGGGAATATCAGGCTTTTTACGCAAGGAACAGAACTAGACAACAAGATCATTCCTAGGACACACAACGACAAGCTACCAAAGGCCCCTGAATTCGAGAATGATTAGCTACTTATAATGCAAACATTCTTTTAATGCATTTGTTAAATTTTACTTATTAATTCAAGTAAGGTTCTAGGTAGACCTCTTTTTGTGATTCCTTCTCTTATGTTTCAATGTAATGTTGACATTCATCACGTCTATCCTTTGCATTGTGTATGAACTAAGACTCAAGGAATACATACATGGATCCGTGACCCATCCTTATACTCGATTTATCCATAAACCTATTTTTAATATTACAAATGAAAATTTTTAATCATATATATCATAAGAAATGTTAATTATTAGTTAATGAAAGAAAACTTTGAAATTAAATTTACTTACATCATCCACAACTGTAGTATAGATATGTTCAAACATTTGTCACCTGATATTATTTCATTTACATCAGAATATGTTATGAAGGATGCTTCTACATTTAGAATCCCAAATTTAGTCCCATCCCATGACAACTCAAGAGGCTTCTCGTAAATATCATACAAATTTTGAATCAAATCAACTAAGTGATCTATTTCACCAATGAGAGTCGACCTATGAACAGGTTCAACCTATTTCTTTGAACGAATTTGTGAATCTTATTTAGTTAATAAACATAATAGTTAACCTAATGTTAGTAAAGAGTTTTTAGCAATATAAGAATGTCTTAATATTTTTAAACATAAATAAACACCTCATGTGAAACAGGTTTCACAAGATGTCTCAGTCATGCAATGAATGCGTCAAGGCACATTGTGAAAAGGACTTGGGAAAAAGGACTTAAGCATTACCATCGTAAACTTTTCCAACACTCACCTTGACCACATCATCTGCATAAGGCACATTGTGTATGGTGGACGGCCCCCATATACTTTTCCCAAGGCCACCAGGCGGGTAGAATGATCATCTAGAACGTACAACCCCATAGTAGGTTTTTTCAATCACCGATATGGGTGATAAGGTTTGAGAAATCTTCGATGCCTAGTATATATTGTCTTCTTTTCATGTCTCAGTTGGATGTAGCTTGTCTATTTCTCATAGATAGGACATGCATGATGTCCTTTGACATTATATCCACTCAAATTCCTATATGCTGAAAAGTCATTCTGAAGGTCTGCTGGAGATTCCCATCAAACACATCAACCCCGTCTACCCATAATTTTCTTAAGTCTTCAATCAAGGGAGTGAGATAGAAATCAATATCATTTCCTAGCTATCTTAGACCCGCTATC
The DNA here is from genome assembly GCF_004193775.1 of Glycine soja. NCBI lineage: Eukaryota > Viridiplantae > Streptophyta > Magnoliopsida > Fabales > Fabaceae > Glycine > Glycine soja. Next base: position 38,579,106 of record NC_041019.1, read on the forward strand.
ATCATACACAAGATAATGTATTTCTGCTTCATGCACAACTAAGGAGGGAGGTTGTAAATCATCAGCAAAATAGGCCATGAACTGTAGTTAGTGCTTAAGTTACCAAAAGGATTCATGTCATCCAAAGCAATTCCAAGCCTTAGGTTTCTTGACTCCTCCCCAAAATTTGGAAACAATCGATCAACAATCTTCCATTAGGGAGAATCAATCAGATGCCAAAGTAATCCATCAATTTTTCTGTCATTTGCATCCCATGTAAGGTTTTTTGGATCATGTCCATTAGCAAATAATCGCTTAAACCTTAGAACTATTGAAAGATATCAGCATACCTTTGCTGGGCAGCCATTGCTGGTGGTTGCATTATCACTACATTCGTCATCCTTCACTTTGTACTGTGATACCCCACATGTGGAGCATTTGCGCATTTCAGCAAATTGATTTCTGTACAATATGCAATCATTAGGGCATGCATGTATTTTCTGGTACTCCATATCCATAGGACATAATATCTTCTTTGCCTCGTAGTAATTTTTCAGCAACGTGTTAAGATGTGATCTTATGTCATTCATTGACCCGCAACTCCCATTCCCACATTTAACACATGGACAAAAAAAAATTCCACCCATAAATGGTGCGTTACGTTTAGCAAATTCCAAGAATTGTTCAACCCCATTCTTATACTTCTTCACTGATACGTGATGCTTTCATCCAACTTCAATCCGTGTTTACTCTATTGTCATACTCATAAGGTTATCCCACAAGCATGAACATCACTTATTTCATAAAAGGTGTGACCCTATCCTATTCAGGAAGACCCTTTTTATACTTGATTGATACGTACAAGTTAAGTATCATTTCTTAAATTTGATAAAATTTTGACAACATTTCGCATTGATCTCCAAGTACACGACATGAAAGCAGTAAGATCAATTCACCATGATCAAGTATGCACCCGGAGAACAAATCGATATGCACTAAACTGATATTTCATCAAATTTAACAACAGATACTTAACCTATACGTATGAATCATATATAAAAAATGACTCTTCCTAAATTGCCCAAATAGACAATTCAAGATTCAATACAGTGATTGATCCAAACTGCCCGTATTAATCATTGTATTGAATCTCAAACGTGATGCAATCCTACCCCGCAAGGGTATTGGATAGAAGACTCCAAGTAGATTGGGTCAGAGATGCAAGAGAAGGCCCTAGGGTACTTATGAGTCTTAGGATAGATTTTGGGCCCATGGGCTAAGTACGAGCCCACTTATCTTTGTACATATTAGATTAAGGTTTCATTATTTTTGGGCCTTGTATTTAGGGCTCCATAATGTAGGTAGGGTACCTTAGAAATATAGGATTTTTCAGCCCTTGTATTTTAGGGCACCTAGACTAGTTTTTGTTTTAGGGGTAGTTTTGTAATTTCACATGCACTAAGTGAATATTTGATGTGTGTGGTTGGAAATAAATTTAATTGAATTGGTAGAAGCCCAATCCAATTAAATTTTAGAGGGGGAGGTGAGCATTTGCTTACTACACCCCATTGCCACATCATATAGTCACACTTTGTGCATGTCCTTCATGCTTTACATGCCTCATGACACCTAAGCACACTTAGTGGAGAATCTTGGAATTAATCTTGGATTAGTGGACTGAACCATAACTAAAATTCACTAATCATAATTAGTGAAATTTTGGCTCCAAAGTTTGGCTCCACAAATTCAATTTCAAATTCAAGTGAAATTTGAATTGAAATTCAAATTTCCCTCCAATTTTTGTGACACTTAGGCTATAAATAGAGGTCATGTGTGTGCATTTTTTTCAACTTTGATGATTTGAAAATTAAACTTCAGATTTCAAAGCTCTTTTAGAGCACAAAATTTCATGCTCTTCTCTCCCTCTCCCTTCATTCATCTCCTTCTTCCTCCAAGCTCTTATCCATGGCCTTCTATGGTGGTGAGCTTCTTCTAGACTCATCTTCTCCTTGAAGTGGCGTCTCCTCTCTCTCTTCCTTCTCCATTCCGTTGTCATTCATCTTCCAAGAAGCAAAGGAATCCATTGATGAAGAAGATCCTAGGCCTACAAGCTCCAATGGAGCATACATCAAAACGAGAAACTAAGGTTCATTCAAAATGCATTAATTCTTAATTTGAATATAAAGCAATAGCATAAAAGAGAAAGACATGCACAACAATTATAAAAATAACAACAAAACTTACTTGAACAAAAGTGCAGAACCAGTGAGTTTTAAAAGAATGATGCCCCGACAAACAGTGACGTTGATGCAAGAATTCAAGCAATTAACGTTCTTCTCAAATTAATGGAAAAAAATAATTGATTAATCCATGTTTAAGAAACTAAACTAGTAGTACACTAAAAATAAATAAACTTCGGAAATGTTGTTTGTTAGACCACTTGTTAATAATAGTTAGTGTCCCATGATTCACTTGAAGATTAAAACTCACCTACTCGTCTAGGATATTAGGGGTCAAAGAATATTAAAAGCTACTAAGAGATTCCAATGAATTTAATGTAGAGGGCAAAAAAAACAAATAGCATACTAGAAATATAGCAAGGTATTATTAGAGGCTATGTCGTTGCACCATGAAGATTCAAAAAGTGAATCATCAAAATTTAGGAGACACGAATACTCCTCAAAAAACTACTTAGGCATGCCTAGTCTTTGATGTTATACCAAAGGCACATTCCACCTACCTATACCATACCTAGACAAAGAGCTTCAACTACAGAACACTCTTTTTTTGTCATGTCTGAACATGAAACACCCACTTTCAAACCTGTGCTATTTTGAGTTAGAGTGAGAGTGACTTGAACTAACATTACAACAACAACAACAAAATTCCACTCTGGTGAATTATTTTGTAGCAAATACAACAATAAAACAACACAATTGTCCTAATTTTTTAGTTTTTTTTCTCCTTAATTTCTACCATTAAATAGATATTTTCAAATCCTAGAAGGTAAAAATTATTTGCTATGTTGGCATGCAAGCTCACAAATAACAAACACTTCAATAACATTTGCTATGTTTGCACACAAACTCACATCTTGGATAATGCTGAAAACATCTTTGACAGCCAGTGGTATGATACCAGGAGAATATTGTTCTCCTTTCAAATATCATTATTAAAAAGCAAATCAGAAACACAACTGAAGAGATCACATCAATTATAAAAGTATGCCATCAAATAGTTAACAATGATGATGTAACTAGTGTAGGGGAGAGTGTGGATAATGCTGAGGGAGTAGCTAGGGGAGTGATGAAGGGGTTTGAGGTAAGGAATTGTTATGATGCTGCAACCCAGCACAGAAGAATGGCTAGCAGGCAAGAAGGAGGCAAGCACTAACCTTAGGGCCAAAAGGAAATTGAGCAAACCACACCATTTGGAGGATTTCGTAACCACTTTTGCTCCTAAACGCTGAGCTGGCAGTCTGCTAATGGAGAGTGAGGATACTTGTCTACTATTAGAATCTTATTTTGTTATTCGGTTATTCGCATTTGTTGGCCTTTGCTCCTTAGGACCTGCAGAGGAATTAGAATAACAATTCAGCATTCATGTGCTTATATATACGAATGTAAGATGTAATGGAATGCAAGCAATATAAAATCTGAAATTCCTCTCCTCAATCTCCCTTTTCTGCAGGTCTCCTAGTCCTCGAATTCTAGAAGCATAACAAGAATGTTCTTGGGGACTTGAGGTATGTGCAATCTGTGAGCCTTCCTCTCAAGTGCTTCAGAAACATTAGCAAGGAGGAGGTTGAACAGAAGCTTATGGTGATTAGAAACCTTATGAAGAGCTATGTGGGAAGAGGGGTTATTCTTTACTTGGGTGATCTAAAGTGGTTGTTTGAGTTATAGGCTAATTTTTGTGAGCCAAAAACAAACTACTACTATTCTATAGAGCACAGAAGCTTATGGTAATTAGAAACTATTGGATCGAGTGGCCTCGGAATAATTAAGAAGGGGGGTTGAATTAATTATGAACGTGTCTTGACTAATTAAAAATTTATCCTTCTTAATGTTACTAGATTCAATTAGGATTTACTACTAAGTTATGAGAAAGTAAAGAATAGAAACAATAACTTAGACAAAAGTAAAGCGGAAATAAAAAGTGCACAGTGGAAAGATAAAGAGTGTAGGGAAAAAAAAGACAAACACAAGATTTATACTGGTTCGGCCACAACTCGTGCCTACGTCCAGTCCCCAAGCAACCACCGGTTCTTGAGATTTCCAATAACTTGTAAAATCCTTTACAAGCAAAGATCCACAAGGGATGTACCCTCCCTTGTTCTCTTTGAACAACCAAGTGGATGTACCCTCCACTTGAACTGATCCACAAGAGATGTACCCTCTCTTGTTCTCAGTATAACAACCCAAGTAGATGTACCCTCTACTTGTACCACAAAGGATGTACCCTCCAATGTGTTAAGACAAAGAATTCTTAGGCAGTTAGTCCCTTGAATCTTTGTAAGGGGAAATAAAAGATATCTTAGGCGGTTAGTCCTTTGAAATCTTTTGTTTAAAGGGAATAGGAAGAATCAAAATAATTCTCAGGCAGATAGTCCTTTGAATCTTTTGGTAAGAGGGAGAAGGAAGAATCAAAAGAATTCTCAGACAGTTAGTCCTTTGAATTCTTCTGGCAAGAAAGAAGGAATGAAGAAGAAGAATAACACAAGTTTTTGGTCAATGAACTTTTCTTGAAAGAGAAAGTATTGAACAAAAAATTTTAGAAAGATGAAGAGAAATGAATGAAAGAAATCTGTTATGCATTCTTTGAAATTCGTGCCATGGTCACATATTTATAGTCATTTGATGACTCAAGTTAAAAGTTGCGACTCTTGGCAATTTCTTCAAAACTAGTCACTTCAAGAGTTGTGACTTTTGTGAAAACTAGTCACTTAAAAGTTGTGATTCTTTTTTAAAACTAGTCACTTAAAAGTTGTGACTCTTAAAAAATCTTCAGAAAACTAGTCACTTTAAGAATTTTGACTTTTGGTAATTTATTTTTCAAAGTAAGTCACTGGTAATCGATTACTATCATAGTGTAATCGATTACACATCAACAGATGTGACTCTTCATGCTTAAATTTGAAAATCAAAATGGTTAGAAACATTGGTAATCGATTACAAGTATTGTGTAATCGATTACACAAGTTTGAAATGATTTGAAAATGTTTTATCACAAGTTGTGACTCATGAAATTTGAAATCTAACGTTTTAAAACATTGGTAATCGATTACATGATTATGGTAATCGATTATAGCTTTGAAAATCAGTTTGAAAAGAATGTTGGCTACTGGTAATCGATTACTGCCTTCTGGTAATCGATTACCAGAGAGTAAAACTCTTGGTAAAAGATTTTTCTTTGAAAAATTCTCTTGAACAAAATTGTGCTATTCAATATTTTGAAAAACTCTTTTAATACTTATCTTAATTGAGTCTTCTCTTGAATCTTCACTTTAATCTTGATTATTGAAACTTGCTTTGATTGAACGACTCTTTGATTCTTGAAACTTGTTTGACTCTTGATTCTTGACTTGAGTCTTTGGCATCATCAAAATAATCTTGGAAAACATTGCTTCCACAGAAACCAGTTGTTTTTCATTGTTTCATCATCCCCTTCATCTCCCACTTCTGTTTCCTTACATGAAAGAAAGTTCAACTTTCATCACAACCACCTAATTTGGCCAATCATTTTTTAATCAGAAAAGTCACCAAAAGAATGTGAGTTAAACACTGAAACTGGTGATGATGATGGCTATGATAGAAACTTTATAATGTTCATGCCAGATACAGATATCCCTAAACCAAATCTTTTGTCAAATCCAAACTCTAGCCCCAACCCAGCTTCTTCAAGTGAAGTAGTGGATGGTTTGCAAATCACTCAAATGTTCAAGGAACCTAATGGTGAGAATCATAAGATTTTGTGTGATGCTTTGGAGAAAAAGGTTCCACATCATAAAGATGGTAGTGTTCTAGAGATTGCAAGTATTGTCCTTCATTGTAGATCAGGAATGAGAAAAAGAAAATTAAACCAATTGATGGAGAGAAGAAAATCAAGAAACTTGGATGTTCTTTCTTGGTGTGAATTCTCAAGCCAAACATGTAAATCATGCAGGTTTTGATGATGTCAAATGCAAGTATTGTCCTTCATTGTAGATCAGGAATGAGAAAAAGAAAATTAAACCAATTGATGGAGAGAAGAAAATCAAGAAACTTGGATGTTCTTTCTTGGTGTGAGTTCTCAAGACAAACATGTAAATCATGCAGGTTTTGATGATGTCCAAAAGAATTTGCTTGATAATGAGCGTCATCATCAAAAAGGGGAAGAATGTGGATTATGCATTGTTTTGATGATGTCGAAAAGAAATCACTTGATTGTCATCATCAAAAAGGGGGAGAATGTGAATGTATGAATACATGAATTTTGATGATGTCAAAGAAGAATCAAACAAGGCCGCTTCAAAGGATAAGCATTTGCTTCAAGATTAATTCAAGATTACTTCAACAAACAAAGCCTTGTTTCAAGATTCACTAAAGATCAAGACTTGCCTCAAAACAAAGGGTTTCAAAGTCATGCAAGGCTCTGGTAATCGATTACTAGAAGGGAAGAATGAAAAAGAGCTTTTGAAAAGGGTTTTGAATTTGAATTTTGAACATGTAATTGAGGCTCTTTGTGTTGTGTTATGTTGTGTTGGTGACTTTGTGAGCTAATACTCTTTGGAATTTCACCACTCTGTCTGTGATGATGGTTGTTGAGAGGACAAGAGTCTTGAAGGACCAATTGTCATTGAAAATTTGAAGGTATAGTGAACCTTGCAAGTTCACTGACTTGATGTTTATCTCAATCACCTCTCCTTCTAGGTTGAAGTGCACCCTAAACCAATTGCAGGGGCTTGACTTGGCAGGATTTGAAGATGCTAGTGCATCTGAAGTACTGTTTACACTGTGCGCCCATTCTAATAGAGTCTAGCCTTGCTCATTAACAGAGTAACAACATGGAAACAAAAGATAGTTTAATAAGAGAAGCAAGGTGAGGGAGCAGATTTTGGGAGTATTTCATAGATTCCATAAGATGACAGGCATTGTTGTTAGAGAAGACAAGTTGTGATCTGTTTTGGGAGTGTAGAGGGGGAAATTCTATGGTTTTATTTTGTAGAGGAAGAGAAGAAGCTCTAGACAGAAGACCCAGAAGTCTATGTGTGTGTTATGTATATATTAATATTGTGTGATGCGTATATGATTCATGATATGTGATAACATGTTGATTTGGAATTATACCATTGTGATTGAGATTGAATGTATGTGATAAATTGAGTATGTATTGAATTGTAATATACATGTGTATTGAGATGTTGTGTGCATTGAGTTATTAGCTATGAACTATACAATCACATAATTGTAAGACCCTTTAAGGGCAATGAGTTAATGCGCGACGAGTATTATGATGGGAACCATATGGGGTCCTGATGAGTTTAATCACAAGCACGACAAGATAAAATTATTTTGAGATCAATTGAGGAGTCGTGTATTTAGCACAGTTCATAGATAGAGTCCGCGTGCTAAAATATTTTCTGGATTAGACCTGAATCAGGAGGGAGAGACCCTGACAGACTCTTTGGAGTGTAGGCCTTGGGGGTAAATACACTCGGTTTGAATGTTTCTTGAATCCTATGTTGATCCCATATGGTTGGAGCGTTCTCACAAAACAGAGCGACCCTGACTGGTCTCCCTATGATTTTACCTAGTGAGAGTGATCTGACTTACTAGTGTGTGATTTGTCTTGTCATGTACTCTTGGACGCCCGACGAGGTTTTTCACTGATATGGTACCACATTGCATATAGGATTAAGTCTTAGTATATATGTCGCATAACGCTTGCGTATTGATTGATATTGATTGGTCGAGTGATATTGTGTTTGACCCTTGAGTATGTGAATGATGTGAAAATAAATGAGGTGTGGTGTTACGCGATAGGTGGTGGAATGACATGAACTGTGTTTAAGTAAGTTGTATTTCATTTATATGATATGTATATCTATGTTGTCCCATTTCTCTCTATTAGTTAAGAATGTGATAACTCACTCCTCGTGTGTTATTTTTGTTTTGATCTTGTAATGATCTCAAACTTTGTGTTCATTGGAGCAAATGGTTAGATGGATGACTATAGAGAACCTCATGCTAGAGGACATTGGAGCACAATGCTCTGATAAGATGTGACATTGGAGTATAAGTTTTTATATTAATTGCATGAAGTCTTAGACAACCTTGTTTTGAGCCGAGATAATTTTGTTATTTATTTGGACAAATTCTATTATGATGTTAGAAAAGTGAATGTGAGCCTTTTATCCTTTGAAATGTTTTTATTTAAATGTGTTTTAAAACTTTTAATTAATTTTACTTTCATATTTCTTTTATTATTAGTACATATATGTGTGGGGTAGAGGATGTTATAATCGTAACCTTCAAATCAAAGATGGTTTTATAAAAATTGTCATTAATGACTTCTACCAAAGACAATTTTTATAAAACTGACCTAAAAAAGTTGAAATTAATTTGAATAATGTTACTGTTTGTTTTTCTACATTGGTTTTTTGAAAACCAACCTAGATACAACGATATTAAATCATGATTTTTTAGTAATATATTTACAAGGAGTACTATAACATACCAGTTCTGTAACACACATCTTCCAACACTTAGAGTAACTCGAATAGAGTTACTACTTCTAATTGTAAGAGCATTTCAAAGTGAAATTGTAACCATTGGAGAGCATTGCAGCACATAACAATTTTCATGCAAAGCGGACCAGACCATAGCAAAATAATATTGAAAAATAAAGTAGGAAGACGGCCTTAAAAAAAGTGAGAAAAGAACCATTTTTGTTCTTCAATGATACGAATTACTCAAACAAACAATTACTCAAAATTGTCATAATAAGAATAAAATTTGTTAACGATAATAAAAGTTTTATATAAAAAAAAGCATTTGAAAACTTATTCAATCATTATACAACAATTTTGTGTTAACGGTCATTTATTTTTAGCGTTATACAATGTTTAAGTTATAGTTAGTGGGGGTATAATTAATGCATATAGGTCCAAAAAAAAGTTATAACAATTCTCTCATTTATCTATTTACTTTCTTAAATTTTATTGTTCATATTTCATTCTCTTTGCACATAAATGGATCCCAATCATCTCAATTTTTCTTCAATTGGATGCCAAATTGGCAACCCCCAAATGCTAAAATTGTTCAAAATCCTCTTCAATTTTCAAAACCCAAACATGAGAATTTTTTTCCAATTTCTATTCCCTAATTACTTTCCACTAAACATGTCATATATGGTAATCTATATGTAATGTAAGGTCAAAGTGGAATGAATTTTTCGTTCCATCATGTTTGATGGTGACTCAACAATGAGTATATGGAGATTATTCTGATCGACAAGTGCAAACACCAACGGGATCCATACCTAAGTCTCTACTTCCTTCACTATACTCTCAGATTAACTTGGAAAATGTGCAATCAATGAAGATGTAAGCTTGTGTGGTCGTGCATATTTTATGTATTTTAATTTTGGAGGTTAAATTTTATTTAATTAAAATGTATTGTATTTTTATTTATTATTAAAAATTGTCATTTAAACATATTACCTTAAAACTAACATGAATAATAAAATATAAAAATTAAGATATATTGTGGAGTCCATTTTAAAAACTTAAGTGATATTTTTGGTTAGAGTAAAAAGTTAATTGGGTTATTTAAAGTAAAAAATATATTATGTGACATTATAAGAAAGTTTGAAATACTATTAAAAAAGTAAAAAAGAAACTCCAATGAATTTGTTGGTTGGATAAACTATTGTTCAAATTTATTGAAAACTAGTCACTGACCCGTGCATATGCACGGTTTTTTTTTTTTTGTTGATTTAGCAATTTTAAAAAGTTTTCATTGGATGATAGGGAAAAAAAAAAGAAATATAGGGATTAAGGCAGCTATTATAACATGCAGTATGTCCACAAAGTAACAACTGAATAATTACAATAATATTGGAGCATAAGATTTAAGATGACAAAAGCATAGTAAACGTTGTTTGTAAATTAAAAAAAAAATAATAACCAAATGTAAAGCAAGGTTGATGAAAGGAATTCTAATCAGAGGTTGTATCATCCCATTGTTGTTCTCTTCTGATAATCAATTCTCATACTTTATGATAAACCACTCGTGCATACGCACGGGTTACTCCGCTTCGCTCTACAATTTTTTATGTTCAGTATAAAAAATTATTTTTATTTTTTTAAACAATTTTTTATGAATAAATTTTGAGCCAAAACAACAAGCACACTTCCCTTTCACTTTTTTTTTCCTGGACACTGATTTTTCTGCCAAATTGTGTGATTTTTCTTATTTTTTCCTTTAATCCAAATCGCTTGGTTCTTTTTTCATAATAATTTTTATCTAGATGTCTAGAAAATTCAGTAAACATTTCAGCTCAAAAAACGTAGTGACCAATTCCCAGTAATTTATACAAGTTCGTATGTTCAAGCTGCCAGCACCAGCGATTTCAACCTAGAAATCAAGAGTAGTGTTTATGTTGCTTAAGGCTTGGATAGTTACAATTTGTATTTGCTTATGCTCAATTATCTTGAATAAAACAATTCAAGAGAGCTTAAGACTTATTTTGATTCACAAATCCAGCCACAACTCAGCACCACAACTCAACTTCATCATAGGCATCATGTAGGAAACTTAGAAAAAAAAAAAGTTCAACAACAAGACTACTTCTAGGAATTGATTTAGAACATGTTATGAACTAAATAACATGCATGAATTAGACTCAAAATTCAAAAGATAGGCTAAGAATGACAAGAATACATGAACAAATGTATCTAGAATTCAATCAACAAAATAAAAATTCAACACAAACTTAGAACATAATGTGACAATTACTATGACTAAACATGACTCTAAGACAACATGGATTAAGTGATTTACACTTAGATTTTTGTGTTTTTTTTTCTAATCAATATTTTGGAAGAAAATTTAGATCTAAGGTTCAGCACAAGAATATTATGAATGAAAAATGATAGAACCTGAAATCAACACAAAAACATGATTCAAGAGTAGAACTACAAAATTTGAACCATAGAAATGCAAGAACAAGTGTAGATCTAAGATTTAATCGGTTTATTTTTTTTAATCTACTCTAAACAGCACCAAACCACAAGACAATGGAGGATATACATGGAGAATAAGATGAAGAACAAGGAATTAAAGAGAATTCACCGAACAAAAAGATAGAGGAAGCAAAAGAACATCACCTAGATGAAGATGCTCTGATACCACATAATGTAAGCTCCATTGGAGCTTGTAGGCCTAGGATCTTCTTCATCAATGGATTCCTTTGCTTCTTGGAAGATGAATGGCAGCAGAATGGAGAAGGAAGAGAGAGAGGAGACACCACTTCAAGGAGAAGATGAGTCTAGAAGAAGCTCACCACCATAGGAGGCCATGAATAAGAGCTTGGAGGAAGAAAGAGATGAATGAAGGGAGAGGGAGAAGAGCACGAAATTTTATGCTCTAAAAGAGCTCTGAAATCTGAAGTTTAATATTCAAATGATCAAAGTTGAAAAAAATGCACACACATGACCTCTATTTATAACCTAAGTGTCACACAAAATTGGAGGGAAATTTGAATTTCAATTCAAATTTCACTTGAATTTGAAATTGAATTTGTGGAGCCAAAATTTCACTAATTATGATTAGTGAATTTTAGTTATGGTTCAGCCCACTAATCCAAGATCAATTCCAAGATTCTCCACTAAGTGTGCTTAGGTGTCATGAGGCATGTAAAGCATGAAGGACATGCACAAAGTGTGACTATATGATGTGGCAATGGGGTATAGTAAGCAAATGCTCACCTCCCCTCTAAAATTTAATTGGATTGGGCTTCTACCAATTCAATTAAATTTATTTCCAACCACACACATCAAATATTCACTTAGTGCATGTGAAATTACAAAACTACCCCTAATACAAAAACTAGTCTAGGTGCCCTAAAATACAAGGGCTGAAAAATCCTATATTTCTAGGGTACCCTACCTACATTATGGAGCCCTAAATACAAGACCCAAAATTAATGAAACCTTAATCTAATATGTACAAAGATAAGTGGGCTCATACTTAGCTCATGGGCCCAAAATCTACCCTAAGGCTCATGAGAATCCTAGGGCCTTCTCTTGCATCTTTGGCCCAATCTTCTTGGAGTCTTCTATCCAATGCTCTTGGGGGTAGGATTGCATCAGGAACTAAGTCAAGGGAGAAACTAATTTTTGTCCGCCAGGTGGATAAGCAAAACATCATTGCCACCCATGAATGGATACTCAATCATAGCTGATATTTAATTTTAGTATCCTCTCGCATGCTACTTCCTGGACCTCTATATAGGCCAAAAAGGAAAAGGGGAAAATTGGACACTCTAAAGAGCAGACTGGATCAAGCTTAAAAGCAGGATATAATTATTTTTTTTACCATTTTCTCAGATAGACCTTTATGTTTTAGCTATGGGAGCCATATTTATTGAGGATCTAATCAAGTCTATCTGTATCCAGGACAGGAAAATCATAGTAAAAGTAGGTACATGAGAAGCAGTTGTTAAAAATCCATAATCAAACCATATGAAAACCTCAAATAGGTATGCTTAAAAAAAAGACAATATAATACCGAACAGAATCAACAGTACATTATGAAACAATTTTCAAGTTAGGGTCCAAACTCATGCCAGTAATTATCCATCGAAACACATTTTCAATGTTGAGTAAACAGGTCAAAAAGTTTCAACAAACAACAATAACAACAAAATAATCAAGAGGAAAACATATTAAATAGCAGAAGAATATCGTATCAGAGGTCAATATTGGGCTCTTTGAGGTTGATGATGTAGACAAAGCTTTGTAGATGTCGATGGAGAAGTGTCCTTACTAAAAATGAACAAAACGAAGGAAATTATTAAGGAAGAAAAAATGGGTAACAGAATAATACTGTGTCTGCTGGATTCTTCTTCACTGTTGACCTTGCAAAAAATGAAATTAAAATGATCAGCTCATAGAGCAACACTGGACGTTAAAATGATCGCCTTTGTTGGTGTTTGCAGATTGCTTTGCCATTGTTGTTGTGCAAGAGCAGCTCGGCCTGCTGCAGAATTCTTAAATTGCTCTTGCCTATAATTCCAATCAAAACCTATTAGTTTGTCTATAGTTACTTTACCTATGCATTCATTAACCAATAGAAAAGCTTTATAACAACATTCAAATGTCTTTGGTCGTTTCATGCCTCACCCCCATTTCTAAAAGTAGACTTCATCCCATTAACTATTTGTTAATTGCAATGAACCTTGCACACATTTTCTATTATGACTACTTCCACAAACACATTTCAAAACATGTAGTAGTACCTAAGAGTGACATGAAGAAAATAACCCCCCTGGACATTGAAATTGAATTTTCCCTAATGATTGTAATTTGTGATAGTTGTATAATGTTTGTAGTGCATTGAATGAATAACTTAGCAGCAATGAGCTCTAAAAACAAAATTAAGGCCTTGAAACTATAAAATAAAATATTATACTGAATTGAAGTTTAGATAATAGTTAGCAAAATTCAGAATTGATGTAAATGGGATGGTACCCCTTGCAACATACTTTATATCAATATAGCCCTTTTATTTGTTGATTAAAAACAGAAATTAATTAGTCTCAAATTTGTAATAGCATCATATGATTCTTTTGGTTATGCATGAACAATAGTGTATTACAGATTATCATAATAAAAAAGAGTTATGTTTGTGTGCTCGTTGATTGTTGCCTCCTTGGAGTAGAAGATAGGGTCCTTATCTCTTCCAATGAATGCCAAAAGATTCATATTATATTGGGATTTCAATGAAGGAAAGGGTGAGTCTTCAAGCTTCTTCCATAGGGCTACAACAGTAAGTTCATCTTCAATTCAACACATATCATGGAATTTTATATTATATTGGGAACCACAAATTAGAATCAGAAATTACAAAAATAATATATGAGCAGAGAACATGCTAATGTAAGTAGAGCATAAATAAATAGAAAAAATATAAAAGAATTAAGAAAACATGAATACCTTCCATGTGAGTTTAGAGTTAGATGTACTTATCAAAGCTTCTCTCCAAGTAACATGTAGACTTCTTACCTATGCTTTGTCTTGAAAGAAATTGAAGCACACATTTCATGTGTAACATCAAACTTCATATTTCAACTGAAAATGGTATAACCTTTTAAAGCACACCAATTGACTTTTCATTCTTACCTCTCTTTTGCCTCTTTAAAACGGTCAAAACTACAAATTGTTACAATAAACACATGTAAAATATAGATGGACAAAGAAACACTAAGCTAACCTCTCAGCACAACAAAAACACTCTAAAGCCAAGTAAAGAAAATAAAATGAAGGCTAAGTTTGTCTGACATGTACTACGGAGGAGAAAATTTACATGAAATAAATTTTATAAAATAGTTCCTATTTTATCTTTCGGTTTTAAAGTTCAACAAAATATTAATTACTAATTACTATCTTTTCAATTATGACATTATTCTAATTCTTAAATATTTTGCACCTCACAAATGATAGAGAAATGATAGTGGACTTGGAAGTCATATCAGGATATAAATTGCACTTCTCAATTTAATTTGTGTTCTATCTTCCAAAGTGGACTGGTAAAAATGTATAGAAGTAATACTCCCTCTAGATTCATATCAAGATATAAATTGCACTTCTCAATTTATAATTATATTTAAGTTCACCAAATTTAGTCCGGGAGGGAGTTTTTTTTCTTATGAGGCCACAGTTAACAGTTTTTTTGATAAAACTATTTTCCAAAACAACTTTTTGAGTAATACAGTAAGGTGTCATAGGGTAATTCGGATTCAGATCGAGTAATACAATCTATATAGGAGTTCACACGGGTTGGAATTAGTTGGTCAAATAGAAGGGTAATAATAATTAAATCCAAATCTAGTTATTGTTCTTATAGGAATTAGCATAGAAAGTTTGTATATTAAAAATTACCTATTTGAAAGGCGAGACCTGAAAATGAAGAGCAACCAAGATTTATTATAGAAGACATAGTAAGGCCAATACATACCACATTGTATAGAAGACATAGCATATGTTTACTAAATATAGTGTAGGAGTAGAATGTCAACATATCCAGGGATATCAGAAGTACCTTGGAATATACCTGAAGCATTTGGGTATGCTAGCAGCTAAAACAACATTGTGTAGCACATAAAGTACTTGAATTATGGTTATCTACTACTTACCCTATTTGTATAAAATTGAATAATAATAATATAATAAAATTTTGAAATTTTAATATGATCTAATAATTGGATTTGAATTGGATCAATTTTCAGCTCTAATCTTACTTTATTTTTTTTGGAAAATACTAAATAAATAATAAAATATATAATAAAAGATGATTTAAAACATTAAATATTTCATTTATATATTATTATATAACTTATAATATAAATTTCTAAATATACACATTATTAAAAATAAATTTACACAACTTGACAACTAAATTATGCATCTTAACTCATAGTTATTAAGAATTTATCTTTAAATATATTTTTCATAAATAGGTATAAGTTATGAGATAATTTTACAAATATATAAGAATAATATAAATGTGAGTGACATAAAGTTGTGTAAAAAAAACATATATATATATATATATATATATATATATATATATATAAACAATTTCGGTTTAGATTGAATCAGACCAATTTTTTTAATCAAATCTAATCCAACCAAATTAAAATTTTTGATCTATTCAGTTTTTTATTTTCAATTTTGGATTCTTGAAAGGTAAGGCCAATACATTCCACATTGTGTAGAAGACATAGTATATGTTTACTAAATATAGTGTAGGAGTAGAATGCCAAGATATCCCGGGATATCATAAGTACCTTGGAATATACTTGAAGCATTTGGGTATGCTAGCAGCTAAAAAACTGAATGAGAAATATGCTACTTTCAACTGAGACAAACAATATAAGTTAGTTACATTCTCCTTTGATAAATACTTGGGGTTCACTAATGTTCCGAAGGGATAAAATAAAACACCTAAAAGTGTGACGGGCTAGAAATAAAAGCAAATGGTAAATCAAAAGGAGATACATATTTCAAGAAAGAATAGCTTTGTTTGGTGTCACAATGGAATGAGTATGTTTGACAACTTACTTTATTGTAATGAGGCTCGGTCCAGAAAAGCCAAAACCTATAAAGAATAAATTTGGTCCAAATTCTTGATGCTCAAGCTCAATGAGTACCATGAATTCCTACTAAGGGAGTTTGTATAGAATTATAGATGATTCACTTACTGCAATGAAACCATTTCGTAGAGTGAAGTAATCATCTTTTGATACTGATTCGTAGAATTGCAAAATAAATCAAACCTACATAGAACACAATATGAATTTAATTAGTATAGGTAAATAATTGGGTGGTTTTCTAGCAGTTTTTATCATCAGGATTGAAACACTGGTATCTTTTAAGAATTCTCTAACTTCTAACATCATGAAGTAAGATGAAAATAAAGACAATAGATAAGAAAGTAAACTAATAATACCCGAAATTTCATACCACAAAATATAATAACATTGAAGGGAAAAACAAACCCAGGCAAGCAAGCTTATGTGTCAACATCCCAAAAATAAAAGTAAAAAACATTAAGTGAATATATGAACCAAGTAGCCAGTGTCTTAGCTTCTGAGTAAAGCCTTCAAAACCTGACATTAAGTATTCATTCATCCCCAAACGCATCATTGTACAGAATAACCTCAAAAAAGGGTAAAACTTTTTAAAAATCATATTTGAAGCATAAAGCTCACCTACACATCTTCTAAGACATAAGACATAGGAAACATCAACGTTAACTCCTGTCATCACAACATAAAATAAGGGCCCTCAGCTAGAGCCTACATAATAATAATAATAATAATAATAATAATAATAATAATAATAATAATAATAATAATAATAATAATAACAACAATAATTAAACAAAACCAAAAAATAACACAAATTAAGAGAGAGTAGAAAGAAGACATGCGCTTGTTCAAAACTTCATTTTTTTTTTTGCCCCACTCAACAAAGCAATAATTTATTTTATGCGCTTGCTTTGAAAAAATTGAAATTTAGGGGTAAAAATGTTGAATTTCATGTACCCATGAATCTATTTCAGTTTATTTTCTGTGCTTGGTAAAAAAAAATTGAAACTTTAGAGGTAAAAATGTTGAATCTCAAATACCCATGAAGATTGAAAGTTACAAACCTTGGCTACTGTGTAGAAATATGAGTTAATGTCAGTGGAAAAGTGTTACTACTGGAAACAAAGAAAGTAAACACTATTAGTAAGGAAGCAAACATGCATAACAACAAACAAAAGAAAAACCTTGGTTGTTGGATGCTTCTTCCTGGATGACCTTGCAAATGGAAACAATTAGTATCGAAGCAAACATGCATAACAGCAAAAAAAAATAAACCTTGGCTGTTGAATGCTTCTTCCTGGATGACCTTGCAAATGGAAACAATTAGTAACGAAGCAAACATGCATAACAGCAAAAAAAAACCGTTGCATGTTGGATACTTCCTCGCGGGTGACGTTGCAAAACCACGGAGCAACGAAAACTGTTTTAACTTGGAACAACAAAACCAACAAAATAACGAAGAAAAGAACATTCAATAGGCAAAGAATACCGTATTAGGCAGGCAAGATCAGTGTTACTACCAAAAGGAAGCAAACATGCATATCAGCAAAGCAAAAAAAAAAACCTTGCCTGCTGGATGTTTCTTCACGGTCACGTTGCACGACCACCAAGCTGAAGAAAACTGAAGAAGGAAGAGCTAAACGACAATACAAAAGAAAAAACGGGTTTTCTCGATGGGACATTTCGATTGAGACCAGAGGATGCAAGTGCGCTACAGAGTGCAAACATGACAGCAGACGACTGGAGAGCGAGACACGTGGCATTGCCCACAGAAGAAAACAGGTTAAAAAATTGGAGGGGTAAAAAGACCAAAAAATTGAAAAAAGTGCCACATGTCAGTATTATAGGTATGGGTACAATAGGTTTTTCATTGGACTACTCTTTTATTAGAGTTATTAATTATTATAGATTATAATCATAAATAAAAATCATTAAATAATCAAGGACTGAAGTTATAAAAAATTTATAAATTTTAAGTAATAGTGAATACTTTTCTTAATTTATTATATGTTGAAAAAGACTTTGGTAGCCTTTCACGCACTCAGAACAAAATGAGACAAAGTAAAATTATATGGAATGTTATATTATTATTTTGTGTATTGTGTTTGCCAATTATTGAATAAAATAGTACACGGGCCTTGATTTGTTTTCAAGTGTGATTTACAATAGTTTAAAAAATTTGAATATACTAGAATAATAATAATTTTTTCATATACATATAGTATATATAATTAGAGGAAAATACTTTATAAGATTATAAAAAATTTACTTTGAATTATAATATATATATATATATATATAATAAAAGGATAAAATAATTTTAGTACCTGTAATATACATACTTTTTTATTTACCTTAAGAAAAAAACTGTTCATCTTAATTCTTGAAAAAACAATTTTAGCTTTCGAGTCTTATTGTTTGATTTTAGTCCCTACAATAATATTGGATCTTGCTAATCAGTGTTCTTAAAGACACCGGAAGAAACTAAATGAAAAAAATATATATTTATTGTAGAAATTATAGAAAAACACAAAAAATATTATAAACACGGTAATTTTTTACTTCCCAATAAAATTATTTTTACTTTTAAGTTATCATTTGCCCAATAATATTTCATTCACACTATATTAGTCCTTAGAATGTATTATATTGCTCTAAAAAAAGTTAATGTATTACAACCATCAAAATCAATATAGTCAACATACTAAACAAACTAATTCTGCATGTATCAAATATTATATAATTTTTTTGGTATTAAATATTATAGGGATTAGAGTCAAACAATGATAATCAAAAGGTAAGCATTCATATTTTTAAGGAATTAAGAAAAAAAAAGAATGTATATTTCACAAACTGAAATATGATTTTTTTTTCTTAAATATGTTTTTTTGTCTTGATAAGTTAATATTTTTTTATCTTTGGTCCTTATAAGTTTATTTTTCTAATTTTAGTTGATGTAAGTTTTGACTTTTTTTAATTTTGATTCTCATAAGATAATTTGTTCATTTTTAGTCTTTATAAGTTTGGGTTATCTTTAAGTTTGGTTCCTGTCAGTGTGAAATAAATGAAAAAAAAATCTTAAATGTACTAAAATTAAAAAAAAAAAAAAAAAAAGACTTACAGGAACCAAAACCAAAATTTAAAAAATGTTAACTTCTAAAGACTAAAATTAAAAGAATGAACTTATTGAATCTAAAAATAGAAAAGCACTAACTTGCATAGAACAAAAATATATTTAAGTCTTTTTTTTAAGTAAAACTAAAATATTATTTAAATCTAATAAAATAAGAATAATTTTTAATCTTCTTACAAATCCTTCTCCTCCCTAAGTTTTAAATGTGTTTTATATTTCTAAGTTAATAAATATTTTTACTTTTCATTCAATACTTAACATAAAGGTAGTAAGAGGATTTATAAGAGGATATAACAGGAGGATTTAGCATTAATGATAGTGAATCAATTTGCAGAGAAAGTTCTTGTCGGTAAATCTGCCATACTTTTCCTTTTCCTTTCAGTTATAAGGAATTCTCAATCCTGGCAGAAATTCATATAAAGATCATAAAATGAAAAATACTATAAAATTCCTCAAAAACATCAAGATAACAGCACCTTGATCATACTGTGTAATCTTTCAATGAATAATCCAAATTAAAATTGACGATATTTTCCCGACAAAGTATGTATAAGCATCATTACTCTTCTACATTTATGCAAGTTCTATTAATATTTTAAAAATAGAGAAATGTAGAAATCTTGAGCAACGTATAAATTTTGGGCAAGTGATAACTGAATCAACGGGTACATTTTGCTGGTAAGTAATGTTTGATTCTACATGTAAGTAATGCTTCCCATTATGCAATACAAAAGTACCTCATTAAGGCATGTGCGGATGTGCCATTTGGCCTAACCTTGAGTTGTATTTGATTTGCTGAAAAAATGAACAGTACATAAATAATTATTTTAATTTCAGAAAAAAGGTTATGGGACTGAAGAAAACTTCGTTAGCATAAGTCTTAAAAACTAGTTACTCAATAAATTAAGAAACTAAGAAATAAATATTTAACCCACACATAATATCATCTTAAAGTAAAAATATGCAATCTTTCATCCTATACTCAATAATCCTTTACAAACACCCTGCTCTCAACCCTCCTCTTTTATCTGTTCTTTTCCTTTCCTTCAAAACTGCTTGCATAATGCATCTACTACCATAACAAACAAAAAAATATACATTATGACTTGGCTATTTGTATTGTACTATTCTGCTCAGGGTATATACTACAGTACACGGCCACATATATGCATAGAACAAAGTGCTACCACCACCGGAAAATACAGTGAAATAATGACACACCTTACAGTTTATTTCATAAAAGTAACACTTTAGAACAACACAGTTTGTAATTAAAGATTCTAAAATATTTAAATAAAAATTTGTACTTTTTAATAGCCTATTGCAATGGCAAGCATAGCCACTATCTCAAATGCCACATTCTTCGGATAAACATGCACTGCAGTACGTAATGATAATAAGCAAAAGTTACTTTTGATAAATGGAGACAACAAGATTAGTAAGAACATTAATAATTAGCTAATTGAATTATTTCAAAATGATTATTTTAACACACATTGTTCAAGTCATGCAGTAGATGGCAGATCCATACCAACTTCCTGGATTTCTATGCTCCCTTAAGGTACAATGACATTCATGGAATCTGATACTAATGGATCAGAGATTGATGTCAACCTATATAGCCTAACTACGGGATTTGGACAACTTAAATTTTTGAGCATGACAAGAAAACAGAAGCAATATTTTAACTCTTCAATCCCTATTAAGCGCACAAACTCTAAGCAAAATATCAAGGGAAAATTGATAAGACAACCCTGGTAACATGAAACAACACAAGACAAAAACAGAATCATGGATTCGGGTGGAAGCACACATAATGGTTCTCATCTTGGAGCTTTCTTTCTCCATTCTGTTCGTCCCCGGTTTATCTCAAGTCCTTCAGTAGACAACCTAAGTAGATGCAGAAACTGCTGGTGTTCATGTTTGTCTTCCCTTGCCGTGGCAGATCCATTTGTACCTTTCAGTTCTGGAACTGCCTCGGCACCACCCTGTATCGCTTCCACACTAGTGAGGGAATCGACTATGTCATGTTGTCCGCACTCTCGTCTGTAATCCAAGGTAATACTCTGCAACTCATGGCTATCAATGATTTCTTGAGGCATGCTCTGATAAAGTAAGACAGTATGTTAGTGACATCAACATGATAAGACATTTTTCTACATAAAAATTGATAATATAGGTCACATGTATGTTATTTATGACAAGGGTGATTATAGAATAAGCAACAAACCAGAAGAGGAGAAAAAAAAAAAATTCCAAATCAAATGAAGTGCATGAAAATTCATTTATACAAAACAGTATTTAAAGCATCTTCCTGTCTGTCATTATTTCCAATTCTAATTCACTGGTTATTTTAACATCATGTAGATATGATAATAATATCATTATATCAACACCATTGTATTTCTAATTGTACATCTAAGGTCTAAACAGCTGACTATCATTAATGTCAACTTTAGCCAAGGCTAAAAAATTAAAGATAAAAAAAGTTGACCCAGCATGACCTCAATTAAATTAGTTTCCAGTAATCCAGCAACAGATATATATTAGATAGGTTGCTCCAAAAATATTCAAAACCATGGATTTTTGTCAAAAGAATGGTACACAGACCACTTCTTGATGAAAAATTTCAATTGATTGTTTTTTAAAACAGTTTATTTAAACTGCTTAAATTATCAGCTTATACATTAAACATATAGCCTCATTTTCTTTTTCATTTAGATCTAAATTAATACACATTTTTATTACTTGTTTGCAAAAGCCAATCTTGATTTTAGAAATGTGTCAAAACCATGTTTTTTCTGGGTGTTGAACATGAAAGAAAAATTATAACTAACAAATTCAAAGCAACACTAGCATATCTAAGAAATGGCAAATATTCTAGTGAAAAGTAGAACCAATATTAGTGAATTATGAAATGCAAGTGACAGTACATGCCATTTGGAAGAAATAACACACATACAAGTATCCAAAAATATTGAAAAAAAAAGGATTAAATGCATAAAAGTATATAGGAAACATATCAAGTAAGAACATCTAATGTAAATTTTGTCAGTCCGACCATTGAATTATTAATAATTGTGCTTTTGATCTAAGATGCCAAACATCAGAAAAATTGAACATATCAAGTATGAAGTATGCAATCAAGTAATTGATATTTTCTTAATTTTGAAAACATTGCACCTTGAGATATAAAGATTTCATGAATGTAAAATTAAATGAGAACATGATATAAACTGTTTATCCAAAAGATGATTTTGTGACAAATAAACTAGCTAAAACATGAAATAGATAGTATTTCAATTAATTAAAAAGACAATCCAACAACCTCAAGCACCCATCCAATATAGGTGACATTGTTAACATGCTGATTCATGTCCAGATCCGCTCTTCTTGGCTGCAAAATAAAAAGCACAATGAGAAGGCCAGGCTCTTGAAAATTGAAATATGCTGGATTTGCCAACTATTTTATCACCAATAAAATTCCTTCCTTTGTGCCTGTTAAAAAGGGAAAAAGAAAATAACAGAAAAAGGTTCACTGAGGCAAATGATCATACCACAAGTCCAAGTCTGGAATACTGAGCAGGGTCTTCCAATTTTGGTATTTTCTTCAAGCTATTACTATCTGCCTCTGGAATAGCTAACCTAAAACCACAGAAGAAGATTTGGACAAAGAAAATAAAATCACAAGTTAAGCCGCAATCCAGCCAGGGTATTGAAATTTGAAACCCACCAAGTCACTAACAGTAACAGTAACAAGACAAGCAATGCGGTATGATCATTCAGCCCTAATAATTCAACCAAGCTACTTGTAGCATGCTAACTAAGCCAGAAAAAAATTGTTCAAGTCAATTTTTGTACCAATTGGCAATTACCAAAGAAAAACTATGAATCTTTTATAGGAAGACTCATTTCTAAAATAATGGAAGATAGTGTTTGTAGTAAGTTCCCACAATTTTATCAGAAATCACTATGAAACTTCCTCACATCCTTTCCTAAAAGAGGGAAGTGGCAGAAGCCGCTGAAAGTAATAGAATCTAAGTTTGTGTTGTTGATGGAAATGATATCACAATTTCAACAATTAGATATGAATAACAATGATGGTGATGCTGTTAATTCTCCTTTATTTGTCAATTAAGAATTCTACAGATTAGCAATAGTGATTCTTAATTATGAAGTGATGAAAACAGCTATTTTCACTGCTAGGAGTCCGTAATCAAGGGCAGTTGATAAAAAACCAAAAGGTCATTAAGTTCAGAAAGAGTTCAGTCAGTTCTAGAATTATGTGGGATGCTCTTCAAATAGTGGTTCTCCATATGTTTTAGTGAGGTAAATTAAGATAACATCTACAGAGTTGTTTTCAGTTTAGAACAGGAATTCTGATCACTGATCTATCTAGGTTTCTGTCCAACGAGATGGACTCCAAATCCTGTCTCCTTATTTTCCCTCATTTAAATACACATAAACTATAATCCTAGGCTAAATCATTATTTCAAGAAATCTATAACACAGAGAGGGAGGGTATGAAAAAATGATACTTGTATACCTACATTTTGATTTATTTTAATGGTGAAACTTCCTTCTGGAAATGTTTAAGTACCAATCAAGAAATAATATTTCTTTAAATATGTGTGTGTGTGACAAATTACACTCACACAACCAGAAGTTTATCAATATTATACGCAATATCCCTTGTTTTCTTTTCATCCATGATCCAACACAAACCTCCCTCAATTTATATAACATAACGCCATGTACCCTTAACCTTAACACAGGCCTTCTGTTATATTTTATATTGTTATATGTATTGAGGCAGTGTATGCAATGTCAAAAAAGAGAGCGATATTGGTGTATCATTATACCTCAAGGGAGGTGAGATTAATTTATCCTACACACACATACAATAAACTTGAGATACTTTATTGTAGAAATTAGATAGAAGTCTCATGAATTACTTGAGAGGGAGTACTCAGCATCCTTGATATTTACATGCATAAAAGAATAAATACATTTTACAATTACAAAAACAATAATAAGGAATTAAACTATTCACTTCGACTCTGATCTTTGCAATGATACATTAACTCCCACAATTCCAACAAAAACAATTGGGCAGCATAACATAACACATTAATATAGTTGGGTTGGAGGGGTGCTCAACTTTTGTTCTTTTGGTAATAGTTCTCCACCTTTCATCCTCCCTCAACCTATACCCCTCCCCCCAAAAGACCATTCTCACCCAATTAATAAAGCTTGAATCTTGAAACTGGCAAAAGTGATTTCAAATATATAGGCTACATAAATATGCGAACACGTGTCCCAGATTTTACTTGACCATCTAATGACATCCTCATTAGTGATGCCTCACTTACTACCTAGTAAATGGCAATTAACAACCTGCACTGCAGTTTATCACAAATTATATCAAGCTGGTAGGCTCCTCCCTCCTACCAAATAAAAGTTGTAAGAAGTCATTTCAAAATGTACTATTGATGCATGCAAGATCATATGCTATAATTTAGTTTATTCCAGAATCCATAAAAATATAGAATATTGATCAAGTAGTGTAACCCTCTTTGCACTAGTGAGCTAAGAAATCCCAGAAAGTTTGATCTCTTCTGCTTATCAAGTCTTGTTATTACTACAATGATTAAGAACACCTAAATAAAACAAATCGTCTAACAAAGTTTGAGTAAGTTGTAATGCATTGGCAGCAAATGATAAAGAAAAGTGACTACCTGGGCTCTCGAGGACAGAAAACCAAATACTCTTCTTTAACATCATCAGAAACCTTCTGGAGTCGTCTGGTGTCCTGATTCATCATTACCCATTTGCTGAAACAATTAAATATAAATAGTCAACTATAAGAAAGTATCTAAAACAAATTATTTCAGACAGTATAGCTATTGTATGCAACAAAACATAAACATGTCAAAATTTACAGATGCACCAATTTATGATGCAAATGAACTAATTGTTAATGTATCTTGATTTGCATCAATGGATAATTTTCTGTCAAATTTAGATTTTGGGACAGTATTGCTTCTGAGCTTTATGCTTTTATAAAATCCCGAGCATCCTTGTAATGTGACTTGAGGATTAATTGTAATAACCAGTAGTTTAGTCTCCTATCCTTTTTGCCACTAAATAGCATAGGTTATATTATATAGGCTTATCATTAATGGTTGGTTGGTACCAAAAGAAACTATCATGAGCTCAAATGAGGAAAGAGATTTTACAAGAACAAAAGAGATCAAAAGGAAAAGCTCGTGATGGGTCCTCTACAAGGTTGCCCAGAAATCAAAGAATGGTCAAATATCATCCTAGTCCTACACAAAGTAAGCATATATATCTGATTGTTAACAATTGATCTGCCATTTAAGACCCGAAAGGAGCCACGCCAGAAAAAACTCGATAGATTATAGTGCATAATGGAAAATCTTTACCTTGTTGCCCTTCCAATAACTTCATCAGTTGCATAGTCTTTCAGTATAAAATCACGCCTTGTCCCAACCCTTCCTTCCCCTTGGCACCATGTCTCTATCTCAACAATGTCACTCCTGTTGGAATCATTTAAGTTAGACTTTTCAAATTAGAGTTTATAAACCGAGTGTTATAAAGAACAAAAACCAACCAAGCAGGGTATTTGTAGATTTCAATGTGCATGCGAGCAGTAACCCATATGAGACGCAATTTTCTCATCGTAGGGGTGGTTGCAAAACCATCAGTAGAATATCCAACACTCTGAGCATGATTACATCCAACCTCCTATAACACAAAGTCGCCAAACATTTCAAAATTCATTTGAGTTTGAAGAATACAATAGCACATGCTCTTCACATTAGATAAATTCAGTTCCTAAGGTGAGATCTATCTTCTTTTTTGTTTATTCAACAGTCTCTAAAAGACATCCAAATTTATTTGATACTTTAGAAAATAAAAAAAATCAATTATATTTTCCTACTGATTTTCATCTTTTGGTTTTGATGAGTCAAGGGACTGCCTTGTCTCAAACCTGGGATGCAACAATGGTATTACAATGAGCAAATCATTAAGAGAGCATTAAAGAAATACCAAGAAGATAATATAATAAAAAGAAGTTTATAGCATTTTCACAAGATCAAGACTAGAAATAAGAGTACGAATTTTTAATATGACAATTATTCTGAATCAGAGAGTTAAAATCAAGGAAACAAATTTAGTACTAATACAAAAAAGAAGCACGAAGAAGAAAACAAAGCACACTTCTCCAAAATCTTATACTACAAACTCCAACACTCCATGCATGGAACTCAGTGCCTCCAAATCTGGACTACTAAAATTGGCACAAAACAGCAAAACCATAAAGCTATAAAAACATAGTACACAAAACAACCTCGAATGGTACAAATCTTCAATTTGTAAACTTCAAAACAGTTTTAGTCAAAGCAAAACAACCCCAGTTGCCAAAAAAAAAAATTCATTTTTCACTTAAGAAACAGAAAAAAGAAATCCCATTTCCCATTCCAGAAACACCAAGATGCTCAAAATCCCAATCAATCACCCAATTAAACAAGATGAAGCAATCAAATCAAATGAAATCACCCAATTTAAACAAACAAACAAAAAATCAGGACCTGCAAGAGATTGGCAATGGTTTCAACAGTGGCAGTCTTATTGATCCCAACTTCGTAGCTCCTCACAATGAACTTCTCCTTATAAGACAACCCATCCTCCGTCAAGCTCCCCACCCTCAGCCGGTCCGCCAGCGTACCGGGATCCGCCTCTACCCGGGTCGCCACCGCGCCGTCCTTTGCCGACACCGCCGCGGACACCCGGATCGACCTGCCTTCCGGCAACCGGAATCCGGAGACGCCGCTCCTCCTCCGGCGAGGGACGGCGCAGGCGGGCCGGCCCGCGAAGCCGCATTGGGCCAGGGAGTGAGCCCGGTCCAAGCCATTGCACGAAAGCTTGAACATTTTTATTTTTTTAATAAAAAAAGAGAAAAAAAATAGGAAAAAGGGAAAGCTGGGTGACTGGGTGCGTATGAGAATGAGAAAGAAGGGGAAGAGGCGGAGTGCAACAAACAAGTGGTTTTGAATCGAACGACGTTGTCGAAGAGATAGAGATGGGAAGCGACACTGAAGTGGTGAATGAAGCACGTGTTCTCGATGGTGCTCTTTTTCTTTTTTTATTTCTGTTTTCCACCAAACCAAACCTCCCTTGTCTTCTTCAACTTTTTAACCGTCCAACGATTAAATCGATGTTTGTTTTTAAAAAAAAAAAAAAAAAAAAAAAAATATATATATATATATATATACTGCTTCTTAAGTCTCATTTCAAATTTTGAATACTCTTGTTTTATGAGGGAGCAACTTTACTCTTCTTGTCCATGATATATTCTTTTTAAACTTTTAAGAGTTTAATGTATATGTATTAATATGTGTAAAATAATTTTATATTATTATTTAATTATAAATTATTGTTTGAATTATTTTAAATAAATTTATCAAACATAATAAATTGTAATTAAATTACTTGTTTTACTTTTTCCTCCTGCATAGCTACTTTCCTTTATTTACAATACCAACTAAATGATTCCTTTTAAAAAAATATCAACTAAACAATTTAACTTAATTATTTTATCTTTTTTAATCTATTACTCAAAATCTTTTATTTTAACTTTAATTTAAATGTTTCAAAAGATTTAATTTAAAACATTTTTTAAGAAAAATTATGATAATCTAAAATATAACTTATGTAGTATATTAAAAATATTTATTTATTACAAATTACAATTATAATATAATTTATATATTTAAAATTATTATTTATAATAAACTATAATTTTTAGTTATATAAAATAAATATTTTATGGTTTGCAATGCATTGGCTAAAATATTAGTTACTTTATAAAATTATAAATAGTAGAGTTTTAGTCTTTGTATCATATAAAGTAAATCATTCTTTAATACATTTAAGATCTAAAATTTATAATGAAAAATATTTCAAAATATATAAATTATATTATAATTAAAATATGTAATAAATAAATATTTCTAAACAAGTAAATTATATTTAAAATTTATGATCAATAATTTATATTGTTATTTTAATTATTAAAATTTAAAAAAATGAAATTCAAGTTAAAATAAAAAATATTGAACATGATAAATTAAAAGAGACGAGAAGTTATTAATGTGTTTAGTTGATATTACAAGTATAAGATAATATATCATATAGAGAGGGATTTAGGAAAAAAATTGAAAAAAAAAAACTTAAATAACTTTTAGATCCCTTATAAAATTTTGAATTTTGCTTTGAATTCTTGATAAAAAAAATTGCATTGAGTTATGATAAAAAAAATTTCTTTTAGATTTTTATTGTCATTTAAGTGATGATATGACAAATGATGATATGATAGTTACAAATTTTAATTGTGGCTCAAAAATTAATACTATTTATTTTAAATTTAAAATTATAATTTAAGACAATTAAAAATTATCAAAATCAATAAAAAGACCGAAAAAAAAACCTTTCACCGTGAGAAACAATTTTGAACCTTTGGGTATATTTGATTTTTAAATGAACATATTAGATTTTTGTATGGTTAATTGATGAGGAGTATGACTAAAGTAAGGTCATGCAGCAAGGACAATGCATGATCTTTGATGATTATCTATGAGTGCAAACATGGTCCCCTTCATCCATCTCACTGGAAGCAAAAATTGATGGCACTCTTGTTTGGATTAAGTTTCTATAACTTAATCATATATTTTATGATGAAAGTGTTTTCTTAGCACTTGTAGCTAATGTGGGAACACTTATTAATGGGTACTAACACATTAGATGTTAGTTGTACTAAGGGCAAACGTAACATATGTGGGAGTAACAATGAACCTAAGTCTAGATATCATACTCGAAGGATCAGTTGTAGTTTCAAAATAATTCAATTATGAAATAAAATCAAACAATTTGATTTTAATAGACAATTTGAAAAAAAGGAGTTTTAATATAATATTCCGCAAAAAACAAAACAAAAACAAGAAAGTAATGCTATTGAAGGTAACTTTCAAATAAGAAAACCTCATATTATGACCTCATGTGTACCCTAAACTACCTTAATTCTTATTTTAATTGAACCCTAAATTATACTTCAATTGCCAATTGCCTACAAAACTCATTAATCAATATTTTCTCAAGGTCTAATAATACTAATTCTCAGTTGTGCATATGAGCCTTAAATTAGGATAAAGGATAAATTACATAGAGGTTGATTAAAGGCTATTAATCTAATTGGAAATTATACAACAAATTTGATCATACAAAGTCATATGAATTCAATTGCTTCATATTTGATTAATTACAAGTAGATGATCATGACAAATAATTAACTAGAATAACAAAATAGAAGAGATTCAATTGATTGAATAATAAAGAGGTCTTTTGTGCAAACACGTTTTCCCTTAAGACTTCATATTTTCATCTATCTTTATACAAACAAGGCCTTAACTTTGCTTATGTGTACCAATTTTGCTTATGTGCCGTGATATTAACCAACGTAATTCCCACCCAAAAACGTCAACATCACACTATGTATATGTTATTTTTTGTCTTTTGTTTTTATTACGCTTCTGTTACCAATGCCTTTTTGTTCCCAAGAAGGTTCAATTTCCAATGCCCTCCTCTGACCAACTCAGTGTGGGGTTAGAGCGCCATTTGCAGAAACAGGACCGCTAAGTGACCACTAACCCTAACTGGACCTCCCATTTGTTTTTGGTCGAGAACGAGAAAGAAGGCGGAATGAAAGTTGTTGGATACTGAACGAAGAATCTAGCAAGCCGGATATAAGTTCGTTTTCTTTGCAACTGAAAGAACAAAGTCAAATAAGTAACCCCCAACTGTAGGTACAGGTTGATTTGCTTTGCATATCCAAAGTTTGCGATTTCGTTATTTATTACCAACTACCTCAGTAAAGCTTCATTTTCTTTGCAGGAAAAACAAAAAGGTGAAATAAGTAACCCCCATCCCTAAGTACAGGTTCGTTTTCTATACCGAAGTTCAATATTTCGTAATTTATTTGTTATATGCTGCGATATTTTTGTTTTGCTGCAATTTAAGGTCAGATCTGCATTAGTACAGGTTCGTCATGTGTTGCTTTATTTGTTATTTTATGATTTTTATCTTCTTCGTGTATATATACTTCGCAATTTCCTTTTTTGTTACTTGTTATGTTGTGTTTCTTTTATTATGTTGGCATATTGAAGTCAAATCTGCATGAGTACAACTTTGTGGTGTCTAGGTTTGTTTACTTTACGTGGTTTATCTACTTTTTGTTTTGATTCCCTTACTTGAAGCGGGACCATTTAGGTACATTTTTTTGTTGATGCCTTTCTGAAACGTTTATGCTTATATCTTTGTGTCGTAGTAGTGGCTCAATAGGTGTCTCATCGCATGTCCTATGTTGTTTGCAAAGTGTTCTATCTGCCTATGTTGTTTGCAAAGTGTTCTGCCTGTCTATGTTGTTTAGATTTATATGGGAAATTTTTTGCTACATTTTTGTTATTTGTATGCCTTTCGAAACGTTTATGCTTAGATCTTTGTGTCGTAGTAGTGCCTCAGTTCCTTTTTTTTTTACATGTCCTATGTTGTTTGCAAAGTGTTCTGTCTTAGGCCTTTGTGTCGTAGTAGTGGCTTAGTAGGTGTTCCAAGTCCTCTGGCTCTCTCTAATTTTTGCAACACACATTGCGGACTTTTCTTATTCCCCACTGTCTACTTCAAACATTGTTTCTCCATACTGTATTGTGTTTCATAAATTATTCTTATGTATTTACAAAAAAAAATATTGTCATTTATTTGTAGTGATGTCTCGGAAGGAAAACTTCATCTCTGAATTGCATACCAAGAAAGGGACTTGGAAGATAGCGGTCTGAATCACTGATATGTGGCATGTTAACAAGCACAATGGTAGACAAGCAAATGAGATGGTGTTGATGGACCAAACAGTGATTTTTATATTCTCCACTTTCATTGGTTTTGGAAATTTCATATATTCACGACTTTCATTCGTAACTGTTGCAGGGTGCAAAGATTGACGCCACTCTATGGTAAAAAATTTTTCCTGAATTTGAGTCAAAGTTGCGTTGTGGTTGTGCATATTTGATTCAGAACATCAAAGTTTTTGACAATCCTTCTGAATACAAAGTGAGTACAATTCCATTTTTGGTTTATTTGGTCAAAACTACTTCTGTGAAGGAGGTTGAATGTCCTAAGATTTCTCCTAATATCCATGTTATTACTGAATTTGTTGATAATGTAGCTTCGCGTGATACTTTAGTTGGTAAGTGCATTAACCAATTTCTACTATGGATAGTATGATAATTTGTCAACAAAACTTGCAATTGTGTTTTGTCGTGGTTTTTAAATAGATGTTGTCGGTGTTGTGACCGAAGTCATTGAACGTAAAATAGTTAATCCTACATATAGAGTTACAGTCAAGTTGAGAGATAATAGGTATTGTTCATGCCATTATTTTTTAAGGCCTATTTAGATGTGTACCATTAGAAGTAGTATTCTTTTGTAATATTTTTAATTTTTAATTTAATGTTCCACTCTATATGTTTTGTTCTGTTATAGTGATGCTGAGATCATCATGACCGTGTGGGAGGAATATGCTCTTCAGCTTGATGATTCTATCGAGAAAAACCATTTTGTTAGGAAGCCATTGGTGGTTATGTTAACACTTGCTAAGATCAAAGATCCTAAAGGTCATTGTAATGTAATTTTTTATTTTTTACATATTAGCTGCAATTTAATATATCAATGCATTATACATGTAACTATAATATTTTTTGCAACAAGTATCCACTCAGTGTCCAAAACATCAAGCATGGGTCGAAGTTGTATGTCAACACTGATATAGCAGAAATCCAACAATTCCGTAATAGGTACAATGGATGCATTATTTTTTTCATCTGTTGTTGCACAGTCATAATAAAACTCAAATTTTATGATGCTGAGGAATGCAGTTTAGATGTACGTATGCCATTTTATGTTGGCGGAGTATCAGATGAAGGAAGTGTTTGTCAATAACAATATAGCCAATATTCCCAACAAAACTCAGTGGAAAAGTTCTTGCATAATGCTCGAATGGTCAACTTAGGTGAAATAAGTAGACTGAGACAGGTAACAAGTTTAAGTTTTTAATTAATGAATGTTATTTGGATAACATTTATTAACATTACCACTTAATTATTTTCTATTTTATTTTTATTCATTTAGGATTGTTACTGTTTGACTGTTGGTATGGTGGATGAAGTGATCATTAATACACCGTGGAGTTATGATAGTTGTCCCTACTGTACTACAACATTTGACCCATTAAAAATTGGTGCAGCCTGTCGTTCATGCCAGAACCAAGTTACTCACACCCTTCCAAGGTAACTTATATTTCTCCCCAAATATCCAACAAAATCAATTCCAACGACTTATTATGTATATTATTTCAGTCTTTACTGAAAGGATATTGTTGTGTAAGGTATAAGTTAGTTCTGAAAATGGAACAAAATAGGGAGAAGGCTAACTTCCATTTCTTGGATGCGACATGTATCAAAATCTTTGGTAAAATGGCCGATGAATGTCATCAAGAGTTGATTGAAGTATGTTCTCTAAATTACAATCATCCATACTTATATTCATATTTCATTTAAATTGTTTATTCATTCATAGAGTGGTGATGAGATCAAGGTTTTCAAATGCACCAATCATCTGTCTTGGATGTTAGGGAAGAGGAACATCTTATCCACACAATGACATCCACACTTTCTCTATAGGTACTAAACAATTTACTAAATCAGTTTATTTGCTAATTTTATGCCTGTAATTGATGTTTATTATCAATGTACTACATGCAGGATGAACCAAGTATAGGGAAATTACCAAATGTTGGTGCTGAAACTTTATCACAGGATTACCATCCTACGGTGGAATTTTTTTGAACACATCTTATTTACTAAGCCATCAAAAAATAATTTTAAATAATGTATTCCTATTTATTAATATTATTTTTAATTGTCACACACAACCTTCATTGTCACAGCCAGCTGATTACGATCCTGGAAAGACTGCGTTTGTCACTCCTGCCAAAAGAATGTCTGATCAGCAAGGCAGTAGTGAATTTGAGTATGACGAATACACACCATATCAACTATCGAGGAATAAGCATATCAAAGTTGAGTAATTAGTTGCTATTTGATATAAATATTGTAACTCATTTTAATATGCATGTCCTGTTTTACATGTGGTATATCCTTTTGATACTAGCAAATAGGTCCAAATTAACCTGTGTTTTGTGATATGGAACAATTACAAATACCCATGTATGAACACTAATATGTATCGAGAGTAATATGTATCATTAAATTTGATATCATAAATATTTCCAGCAAATAACTACAATTCATATAATTAATTTTTTATTGGTGAATATAATAAACATACAAACTTTGGTTTAGAATTGACCAAATATAACATGACCAAAAAAATTACAACATATGGGCAAAGTTTAATGTGTTTTAATTTGAAATCCAAACACACACAAAACAACCTGCATAAAATTGGACCAAAAAATTTGAAATGCATTCTATTACATTTTTGTAGTCATTTCAACTTTGTGGGGTCAATTGTTCGATACAATTTTTTCATTTTATATTTGTAAATACTATACTAATATTAATATAAAATTTAGTAGCATTTACTTGTAGGCTGAAAAGTCAGATCCAATCTTTAGAAAAATTGTCCTTCTTATTACGGTAATGTATATTCATCTACCATCTCTACAAATGATGTTCATTGAAATTTGTGCCAAGACAGTTACCATTATTATTATTATTATTATTATTATTTTATACTATATTATTTGTGTTATTATTATTAGGTTATAATCTTACTAGATGTTACATATTACATTAGATATTAGGAGATATGTAATTAATAGACTAGACGTCACATGAACAAGAATTTTCCAATGCCCAATATATCGCAATGCCCAATAACTATGCAGCAGTTACATCAAGGGTCATATTGGCAGTCTAAAAGATGTGCAGTTATACAAATAAATATTAACCAATGTATAATAAATAATTAATATAAATAATAAATCAATCAAATTTATCAGGAAAGTAAAAGTTATTCAATTAAGATACATATTACAACAAATTGTAATTAATGTTATTAATATTGGGAGACTAAAAGCAATGCAATTAATGTACTTATTGTAATTATTATTACCAAGTTACAAATAACTGTTGGGCAGTTACATTAAGTAAAATATCGGGAGTCTAAAAGGCAGGTAATTATACGTATTAAATAATTAAAGAATGAATATTAATTAATAAATAATAAATAAAAAGTATTACGGGGAAGAGTAAAAGCCTTGCAATTATTATACATAGTGCAATTAATATCATGAAACTAAAACCCATGTAATTATTAAACATAATGTATTTATTATTACGAAGTAAGATTACTATATATTAATTAATGTAGTAGATGTTAATTAATTAATTAATTATCGGGAGTCTAAACGCCATGCAATTATGAATTCAAATTATCAAAAGTTTGATAGACATGCAATTATTATTGTTAATGAATATAAATTAATAAATATTCAATAAGAAAAATTAACCTGTGTAAAAGTCATGCAATTATTATACATAATGCAATTATTATTGGGCACTAAAATCCATGTAATTAATATACATAATATAGGATATGATAATTAATTAAATTTTTGGGAGTCTATAAGCCATGCAATTATGATTCTAAATTATCAGAAGTCTAATAGGCATGCAATTATTATAGTCATCATGAATTGCTATTAAGTTATCAAAATATTACATTATTCGAATAAACATGCCATGAAAAACAGTTTTCCAATACGCATTAATTGCTATGACAGTTACATCATGCACATTTTATTCACTGTGTAAAAACCATCTAATTATACACATTGGTATTATACACTTTGGAATAACTAATTAGGAAAACCTTCATTGTTCTATCTGTCCGTGGAAACCAAAAACAAAAATTTTCACCAAGTATCAACTCATTCTGCCCAACAACATTAGTCAAGCGTTATCACCATGAGTACACAGTCATCAACAGCTTCCAATGTTGTAAGTTTCTTTCACTTTACAATCCTTCCTCTTTTGCTTCCAATGTGTATATGTTCGTTATAGTTTCCTCATATGTCCTCATGTTTGTCATTCTTTTTATGACCATATTGTGCATCTAATTACTTTGTTGTTTGATAACAGTAATGTATTATGTCAGTAGAAATATACGATAATGATTTACTTCACTTACTGGATTTTCGTCAATAAATAGTCTAATATTGAAGATGATAATTTTCCAACTCATTCCCTTTGAAATACTACTATGCATTTGACTAGCATAATAACATCTGCATACTTCACGCATGCGTAAATTGACCTTTGCATGTAAATGAACAATAAATCACAACTTTTATGTTAATAATAAAAAAAGTTGTTGATTACCATATTTGATTGCAATACACTCAACTATTTTTGTTGCTTATTTTGTTTTTTTTTTCGCATACAATGTCGATTGTATAACACATTCAAATAATTTTTTTGGGCCCCATAACATATCATTAGTGCCCGTTCCACATTATGTGTTTCCCACTTCCCCACCACTTCCCCATGATGCGTGTACATATTTTTTCTTTATGAAATGGGTACAAATTAAAAGTGACTAATTACATAAATTATTGTCATATAGGACCCACCTAACTTATTGGGATGTACACTGACATACCAATTTGTAACGACATTGCATACTGATAGAGTAAGTACTTCCCCACCTATACAATTTTATTGATTTCTGTTCATCGAAAACCAATGATGTTTACTGTACTTATCAAATGATTCAACATATATATTTGATATGTTTAAATGTTGTACTTATAGAACTTGATTGAGATACCATCAATCTATCATAGACAATGGACTCCACACTATCCACCAAATGTGTTGTTCTGATACAATGGATGTATCCACAATATAAAGGTTAGAAAATATTACAGCAGATACTATTTTGCTAATGGCTTGAAGGAGTTCAGAAAAGCTTTGGACATTCATGAAGGTGTGACGATCACTTTTTCTGCTCCTGAGAAAGATTGGATATTCAATCTTCACTTCATGCCACCACTGGATAAATAAACATGTGGAAGGTCACCTGCAACCTCAAGAACTCATGTGTGGACTATAGATCTTACCCAACCTATGATCTTAGCCGCTCATCCATTGGTAGGATTGCATTCATATATTTAACCACTGTTGTCTTTATTGTTGACCTTAAAATATTTACTCACTTCCAAGTTCTAATGTAGGTACTGCCAACGGATGTTCTCAAGTTTGTTGATGACACAACAGAAAATATCATTGTTCTAGGTAATGATGACCATCCTTTGCTATGGAAGTTGATCATGCATGATGGCCTATAATGTGTTGCTGAACCATGGTACCAATACTTGAGAGAAAATGACTTGAGCGTCGGAGATGAGGTAGGATTCTATTTCAGGCCTAATTAACAAGTATGGGAGCTCATATTCAGAAAGCAGTTGACATGGAATGACGATGACTCTAATTGAAGATGGCAGTGCAGTACCCTATTTTAGAAATGTTTGTTGTTGAAATTTTTATGTATCTATGGTTAAGTAGTTTTATGTTGTAATTTAATTACCTACTGCTACTCGATAATGTTTCCTTTTGGGATTTACGTCTATCTGAACAACGTTACAGAACTACATGCTTTTATCATATTTGATGAAATATATAACTTGCTTTTTTTATATATTCATATATTGGTATATAGTATAAATTTGTGAAGACTTGGAAGGACACTGAACCCTGTCAATGGTTATTACATATATACATGCTATCCAAAAATTTTGAAATCTAATACATAAGAAGATTTTGCTATAGACAGTGTTTATAAAACTTTGTATTTTCAAATTAAAAAAGATTTTTAATAATACCTTTTTAAC